>NW_006202174.1:420526-429474 GCF_000334495.1 Tupaia belangeri chinensis
CAACTTAAAATGAATTAGGGAGAGATCCACCCTTTTGGATCTTTAGAAATAACTTCATCCGCCGCCGCCGCCCCGCGGCTTCCCATCTTATGTATCTTTGTACTTAATTTTTTTATTCCTATAAATGTGGGTTTCCCAAAAGTTTTCAGATCTATGTGACTTATTTCCAAGTCATATCTTCTGGTAAGAAATCAGCCGTTGTTGGCATACAGTAAGAGCTGCTTGTATGGACAGAGCACAGAGAGGATACACTGCAAGGCGAGACCATATACCCTTGTCTAAGTTTCATGTCAGCTGGTGCTCTGTTAACTATTTCAATTACAGATATCAGTTTGGCCCTGGCACATTAACGGGATATGCATTTTCTGAAATGTCCATTTTTTCATCGGATTCCCTAATTCATTTACAACTTCTACCATGACAGACATTCTGTGTAACTGTAGTGTAAAAGCACTACTTCGGAGTCCCACTCTCAATAATTTCCCTGTGAATTTTGGCTCCTCCAACACAGAGAAAATAAACAAAGATCATGATTCCTGTAGACACTCCAAGTGTCTTCAAAGCCTTTTGCCTATCTTTGATTCCAGTCGTCTTCAAAGCTCCCATTTGCATAATATTCCCTCTTGGGTTCTGGATATTGAGCTTCTCTTTGGAATCCCTGAGCCAACAAACTCGCTTCTTCCTTTATATAGTTCAAGTTGGGTTCTGGTGCTGTGGCAAATTGGTCCTGACTCATGTGAGTTACGGTTATTGATGAAAGTGCATCTTCGTATTTGCCTGTGTCCCTAATTTCCCTTTTGTTTCTGTTTCAGAGTTGTAAATAATGTGTCACGTAAGAGGAAAGATTAAAGAGCTGAATTTCAAAGTTTTTTTTTTTTTTAAACATTCTTATATAACCTGATTTCCCAAAATCTTTAAATGTAAGGTCTGTCTTGTGCAGTCTCATTACTAAACCATCCAAACATAATAATAGAAAATATTATAATCCTAGAGTTCATAACGATAAGTAATTGGTGAAGGGGGACAGGGAGTTAAACTACACGTTATTTTGGGAGATACTTTAAAAGGATACATTTTCTCACTATAAAAAGACTTAAAGCTTATGAAAATACCTAGTATTGCAAATGCAACTTATCATTGTCATCATAATTAAATAGTATGTCTTAAACCTGACAATCACCACTCAAATCTGTAAGGATTAAGTTTTCCGTTTGATTATTTGCAGATTGCTTTTAAAAAGCATCTAAGAGCTTTGCTTATGATTGTCCTTCCTTTTCTGAAAGAAGTCCATGTGACATAAATATTTTCTGAAAAGAATTAGAAATGGTTGACCAAAAATAGAAAATTAATAAAGAGGGATTGCTAATCCATCAAAGCATAGATCACTGAGGAGCCAGTTTCACATTATTACTTTTGTGGGCCCTGGGCACTTTGCCTTTATAGGGTCTTCCTCAATAAAATAAATGTGTGTGTGTGTGTGTGTGTGTGTGTGTGTGTGTGAGTATAATTATGTTTTAGGGTCCTGTTGTTATAAAGACAAACTTTCTAAATGATTAAAAGCAGTTTGGTGAATTAAAAGTCTTTTCTATCTAATTGAAAAGATCAAAAAAAGAACTGTCATAGGTTCCTGAAAGTACTGGGCCCTTGGCCATGTGCCAACCATGACTAGTAACTACATTGGCCTTGGACAGCATATCAACCAATTCGCTTTTAGCCATTAGCCATATCTAGATCAGATTATCACACGATTTGTCATGATCTTCGATAATGAAGGGCAAAGCTCTAGAGGCATGAAATGTAGGACAGGTAAGGTTAATTAGAAAGATAAAGATGGTAGAATGTGGCCTAATGAATGAAGACTTCCATCTGGCTATCAGGCATGGGGATGGAGGCTACGGCAGGAGTGGAGGTCCCACGAATCTGGAGAAATGTTTGAAAATGGAGCACATGGGAGGTTGAGTAGAACAAATAAACACATACCCAAATCCTAAATCAATGATCTTCAGTCTTATCAACAAAACTATACAGGCTGGAAATGACTCTAGTCTTAATAGCCCTTATGGAAGAAATTGCTTTCATTTATATAAACTGAGTAATTTGTGATAAAATGTCTATCTATTTTCTTTTCACCTTATCTCAGTAGAGAAAAATTATTCTTCATGCAATTGCAGCTCTGAAGGAAAATTACTATTTTTGCCTTTCTGTGTTTTTTTCCCCAGCATACTTTTTCAGTTAAGTAATGTCATAAGATTTTTACTTGCAAACCATTTAATAAAAAGAAATGTTGAAGCCTAATGTGGCAGTGGTGACTTGCAGGCACAGTGCTCATTTCATTTGTAAAAAGTTAAAAGTCCTAGACCTTGTTGAATATTCTCACCTTCGTTGTTGCTGAAATTATGACAAAAGTTGAGAGGTGTGCGTGTGGGGTGGTGGTGGTGGTAGTGGTGGTAGGTGGTGGTGTTTGTGTTTTAATTCAGCTTTTAAATATATTTACCAGAGCCAGCAGGTGGCATGGTGGTTGGGGCACTGGACTCCCACATGGCTGACTTAGGTTCAGTTCCCAACCTGGAAGTTTGCTTTCTCATTTTCCCTCTCTCTCTCTCTCTTTCTCTCTCTCTCTCTCTCTGGTAAAATTAAAGAAAAAATGATAATAAATAAAATTAAATGAGTAATTCTTTAAAAATAAATGAATAAATAAATTTACCAAGGTGCCCTTGAGGCCTGCTTTTGAGAAATTAGACTAGGATTCACGTCCATGTAAATAGATTATAGTTGAATACAATTAAAATAGTATGTCATAGAGTAGATGTTTTAAATTCTGTACTTTATAATATTAACCCAACTCTTCTTTATTGCAAGTCATGTGCTTTGCCTTAAAATAAAAGTAAATTTACCTGTTTTTTTTTCTCTCAGTCAGTTGTCATGAACACTACGGTAAAATCTCATGTTATTGTTGTCATTTTTCCATGACTGTGGCAGGGGAGTGCGGAATAGATGGTATTTCTTTCTGTGGGTTATAGAAAGAGGCAGTTTAGATACACCACTTCTGTCTAGACAGACTCTTACCTTTTGCTGTGTCACTTATCAGGCAAAGAGAAGACGAATCAAATAGAGATGAGTGAGTCTGAAGGAACTAAGGTATCTGCAGGCTGATTTGAATTGTGTTAACATGGTGTATATCCACCCTAATAACCACGTAGTTTCCTCGCAACCTCAGCAGGTTGTATTTATGTCCTAACAAAAGAACCATGTAAAATCCATGCACAGTCGGTCATCAAAACGGCTGTAAAACACTAGGGTTGGTTATACATGTGGTGATTATGAAGTGAGACTATGTGGTGTTCCCTGAACCTTGAAAGCAAAGCTTCAACTTAAACCTCAAGTGAACTGCTTTGGGTCGGCTTATCAGGGGCACACAGATGCCTGCTTAGTAATATCCTCAAGGGGATTTCTCCTTAGAAGAGAAAGGACAAGAGAATAGAAAGTTCACAATAGCCAGTTTGTGAGATTCGCTGGTTGTGCACAGAGGCAGTGACTACTTGGATGGCTGACACTCTGAGAGGAAAGTTGCATCTTCTAAATTTTTCTTCTGTTTTCTCTATTTCAACTTGTTTGCATCCTAATAGTGGGAATTATAGGCACGTTCACCTGTTCTGTCCATGATGAGACAGAAGTAGCTAGAGAGCTTGGGTTTTATTAAGTGCGTAGTATATACAGAGACTTATTTTCTAAATAAACACCAAGTGAATTATGCACTAATAGAGACCATTTTCTGTTGCTAGTTTGGGGAATTTTCTAGGATTTGTCACTGCATTTTCCCCTCACGAACCCAAATGTTCTTCAGAATTTTGTCATCACTTCTGACAAACTACCTTGAGTTTGAAGGTTGTAGTGAAAAGCACTTCAAGCACCAGGTATTGAATAGATGAGGTCATTGGAAAGTCATGATGTGTTTTTCAATGTTTTTCTGTGCAAAAACACATCACGACTTTCCTGGCAACCCAATACTTTAAGGCTTTTTAGGATGCTGAAGAAAAAAATCCCAATTCGGCTGCCCTTCTGAAATTGAAAATCAAACCTAAAACACTTTTGTTATTTTTACAGTGGGTGTGTGTGTGTAAAGGAAAGAATATGTTGAACCAATTTTCATAATATTTGAGCAAGTCACATTTGTTTTCACCCCACAAAGAATAAATTCTTCAATTATCGCTTTTACTTTTCTTTCTCATGACTTTTTCCAAACAGATTTTTCAATCGGATGCCTCCTAGCTGGGTGTTCGCGAGCTGTGATGGATCACTTTTAATAGGTGCTATTTTCCTACTTCATTAACTGCTCTTTATCTGCTGGTGTTTCTTTGGGCAAGTTAGAAAAGAAACAATAGTTGAACCATTTACCCGAATAGGCAGTGACACTAGTGTATTTTTAAAAGTTGATTATGTACACACAAGGAAGTATTTATCTTGAGAGTATGGGTAAGAGCTTGAGTGTGGTATGTGTGTGTTGCTTTCAACTTAGGATTCTCTGTCTCTCTCTCTCTCTCTCTCTGCCTGGCAAACTGCCATCGCCATGCCAGTCGCCATGGTAACTTCCTTAAGGATAAAGTAACAGAAATGTGAGGAGATCGCCAGCCCCTAAACAGAGCTGCCACAGCCCTGCCAGAGGCCTGATGAGACAGAATCCCAGAACACTCCACATTCCAGGAGAGTTCTACAGGTCACTTCAGCTTGTTCTGTTTAAAGGTGCAGAGCCTACAGTCCTGGAAGAAAGTTAAGGGATGTCTTCTGACCTTCCAGTATTCGTTCCCAAATACTGGAAGGTAGATGCTCAACCCACTTGTCTCCATACTGTCTCCCTTCCTACCCACTTTGAATAATTTAAATATTTTACATCTGGTACCTCTTTTGGGGTGGTATTTGGAAGCTGGCTTGACAGGGACCATTGCCTGGTGTAGTGGGTGGAAAACTTCATCATGGTATGATTTAAGCACTGTTAGACTTCTTGCATGAAATGTTGGCTAAGTGGTACGTTCAGTATTCTCTTCCATTTTGCATTCATCAAAAGAATGCATTTGTTTGCTTTTCAGTGAATCATAATGAATGTATGCAAGTTTTCCTAAGGCACCGATATACGTGTTTACTTAGATATATATAAGTATAGGAGCCAGAAGATGGCGTAGTGGATGTGTCACTGGACTCTGACATGGCTGACAGCAGTTTGAGTCCTGGATACACAGTGGCTTGAAAATCACACCTGGTGTATGTGCACCTAAGATCCCTGGAGGAGAAGAGATTGCAGAATGGCCATCCCCCCAGAGAGGGTGACTTCACACTTTCCCTCTCACTGTCTTTCTCTCTCTCGCTGGTGAGTGAATACACCCCAAAGCAAAAATCTCCATTAAAAATAAAAAGAGAGGCCAGTAGATGGCATAAAGGTTATGTCACTGGACTCCCATGTAGTTAACTGCAGTTCGAGTCCAGGACCTGGCAGCTTAAAATTTGGGCGTGTGTGCATGTGTGCCCAAAATCCTAGTGAGGAAAGGAGAATGGAGAAGAAGGGATTGCAGCATGACAATCCTTCTTGGTGGGGGGAGTGGTGATTTCTCACTTTCTGTCTGTCTGTCTCTAGTGAGAGTACACAGCCTTTAGCAAAAATCTTTCTAAAAGATAAAAGAAATATATAAGAACATGAATATGTATGTATATATATATATATGTATTGGTATATGTATGTGTCTTAATGTGTGTGGCTGTAACTGAATTGAACATGGGTATTTATCAATGTGTATAGATATACTGATACATATACATATATCAACATGTATGCGTATACAAATACACACATACTGGTATGCATATGTCAGTTGTTCTTTTGTCTCTTTAAGCCTGTTCATTTATTTCTTCTATGAGAGAAAGAGAGAAAGACAGAGACAGACAACACCCCCAATAGGGTTTTGATGCTGCAATCTTCCCCCAGCCTCTGCCAGCCCTGGATCATTGGCAAACATGTGCCCAGTGTACTCAGGAATATCTTGAGACTTAAACTAGAACCTACCTGTGTGGAATTGCCTTGCAGAGTACATGTTTACCACTGTGCCACCATCTGTCAGTCATACAGTAGTTTTTTTGTTATGTTTTTTTAAGAGACAGGGAACCAGCAGATGGCATAATGGTTCTGTTGCTATACTCCTACATAGTCGATCGTGGTTTGAGTCCCAGACTCAGCGGCTTAAAACTCATGCTGGGCACATGTGCATGCATACCCACAATCCCAAGAGTAAAATGGAGGAGAAAGGATTATGGCATGGTGATCCCCCAGGGGGTGATTTCTCACTTTCTGTCTCTATCTGTCTGGTGAGCGCACACACCCTAAAAATCTTTCTCTGAAAAAAGAGAGAGAGAGAGAGACAGAGAAATCAGCTCCCATGAGGGATGGCCATGCCACAGTCTCCTCTCCTCCATTGTTCTCTTGGGATTCTGGGCACATGCATACATGAGCTGGGCATGAGTTCCATACTGCCGGGTCCAGGACTTGCACCTGGGACTTGAACCACAAAGGTCGATCACATGGGAGTCCAGCAACATAACCATTACACCATGTGCTGATCCCTACATTAGTTCTTAACAAGAAGCATTTTTTTCCTCCACAGGACACTTGGCAATATCTGAAGGTAGAAATTGGTTGTCATAGCTGGGATGTGATCCTGGCATCGGTGAGTAGAGACTGGGGATGTTCTAAATACCCTATAATCGGTAGGACAGCTCCCACAATAAAAGATTACTGGACCTAAATGTCAATAGTGCTAAGGCTGAGCAACCTCGGCATATGTACACAGATGTAACACGTGTTATATGTGCATACATACATGCCAATTTTAAAATAAAGACCCTACTGTGTACGTAGTTCTGATAGGAATAAACTGCTAAGACAGCTTTCTATGTTGCTTTTGCCATGTCTGCTTACACTGGGCCCCAACATTGTAATGACAATGGTTGATGTGTTCCATGGTTCAGATTTATATCTTTTTAGCATTCCTACAGCTGCAATTCTTTTATTAAGTCCACAAAATATGACTAGAGAATACCAGACTTACCCTAGGGAGTAAGAATTATGTGTAGTTTACTCTGTCTCTAAGAATGATTTCTATGCAAAGAACTATAAATAAGATGCAAAGTGTTTTTGACATTAACTATTAATTCTTTCCCATTAGGAATTAGCAAAATGCTTAGTTAGTACGGCTAAGGGAAATATTTATGAACCACAGCATCCAGATTGCTATTTTATCACCAAGGTTCTGCTAATTCTCTCTGGGGTGCTTATGTTGTTTCCACCTCATACCATTCAGCCCAGTTTCCTTCTATCAGTTTTTTTTTTAACCAATTATGGAAAGTTTTTGGAGTTTCTGGTTGTATAAACGCAAAGTTCACTTAATGACAAACCAAGGACATTTTGTTGTGTTCAGCAGCTCCAAGCGTGGTTGTCTGAACTGGTGCATGACAATCGTTTGACGACTGGTCTGCAATGAAATAGGTATAGAAATTGAGAGGAAGCGTTTAGAGACTGTTCTGACAATTTGACAATGCCAAAGCATCCAGGCACAGCTTGTGAAAGATTCTGGGTGTTGTTAAATTCACATAGTGACCCACAAGGTCACTAACTGTGAACTAGTCAGTGTGATCACTTAAACTCACATGATGAAATCACATTTTGATCTACAACAAATTGGAATTTTTTTTTTTTTTTTTTTTTTTTTTTTTTTTTTGCTATAGTGTGCATGCACTCACCAGAGAGAGACAGAGAGACAGAAAGTGAGAAATCACACACCCTCCACCAGGGGGAATGTCCACACCACAATCCCTTTTCCTCCAGTCACCTCTCAGGATTTTTGGCACACATGCCTGACATGAGTTTTGTTTGTTTATTTGTTTGTTTTTTAAGAGATTTTTGCTATAGGGCGCATGCGCTCACCAGAAAGACAGAGAGAGACAGAGAGATAGAAAGCAAGAAATGGCCCCCTAGGGGGGATGGCCACGCCGCAATCCCTTCTCCTCCATTCTCTTCTTGGGATCTTGGGCACACATGCACATGTGCCCAGCATGAGTTTAAGCCTCTGAGTTTAGGACACAAACCACAGTTGACTACATGGGAGTCCAGCGATATAGCCATTATGCTAACTGCTGGTACCCCAGCATGAGTTTTAAGCCACCAAGTTGGGGGCTCAGACTGCAGTCAACTATGTGGGAGTCCAGCAACATAACCATTACACCATCTGCTGGTCCCAGAAATCATTTTTAAAAAACTGAAACTAATATGAGAAACAATATCCTACTTAGATTTTTTTTTTCAAATACCTGGAAATGTCTTTTATTATTTCATAGATCAGTTCAGTCATTATGCAGACACGTCTGATTGAGCGACCCATGTTTTGCTGCAACTTTGCAGTTAATTAGAGCTAGAGTCACATATGGGTGTGGTAGAACCTACAAATGGTTAGAGGGAAATGAACAGCATGCCCATTGGCAATGATATGAGTCCCATGGGTGTAATCAACAACACCCAAATCTCAGAGGCTTAAATCTGCAAAGGTTTGTTTCTGGCTAGCAGTGCCTGTCTATGGAAAGCAGAGGTTCTCCCCTTGCTTCATTGTGTGTCACTCTGGAATCTAGGTTGATGGAACATGCGCCATATTTGACAGCTGATCACTGTTCAGGCAGAAAGGAAGTCTGCGCTTTCGTTAGTTAATTAACTCCTATGCCACCTCTACCATAGTGGCCTGATGCAGTCATTTGATCTATCCAACCACAAGAGAAAAGGGGTACAAATCTAACATGCACAGGAGGTGGGAATCCATAGAAATTGGGTAAAATCCAGTGATTGTTCATTACTGGATACTAGGAAACTTTTGGATTCCTTCGTACAGTCACTTTTAAGCATAGCAGGCAGTGTAGGG
>NW_006202174.1:429506-440603 GCF_000334495.1 Tupaia belangeri chinensis
CAGAAAGAGTATTTATTTTGATTTCAGATAGAATTCCAACCCTACAGCTTCATTGTGGTATAACCATACGTAAATTATTTAATACTGTTGAAATGGGAAATAATGCCTAACTTGTGTTTTATAACAAGGATTAGGTTGATAATCTTGTTGAAGCACCTTACATGCTACTCACTCAATGCAGGCGAATGAAAGTGTTTATTGTTAGGCTATAATAGTTTGAGCTCTGTTTACAAAAACGGTCTTGTTTGGTTGGAAAAGTCTAAATCATATCGGAATTAATTTGGATGGAACTCAGCTATCAAACCATGGTAGATCTTCAAGCATCTTTCCGATCTTATCTATTTCGGGTTGATCTATCCAATATTTTTTGAATAATTCTTAATGAAATCACAGTGGGGTTAGAAGGATGTGAGTTACCAAATGTTTCCTTTGGGTGAAAATGTTTCTAGTCCTTTACACACTTCCCTGTTAAGGCATTTTGCGGTACCACTTGGGTCTTTATTGTAATATTGTTTCTAGGAAATTAAAATGTGATATGGTGGGTCTTATTTCAAATCCCTGTTCAATTTCAGCTGACTTTCAAGCTAATTACATACATTATTTCTCTGTTTAAATGTTGATTATGTAGGTCCTTTTTTTTAAAAGAGAGAGGTCCTTTTTAATAGACTTCCACTAACCCTAATAATGATAATTGATATGTCAAAGATTATTTGTACAAATGGCAGATGCTGTTAATAATCAGACAATTTTGCATTTATGTCACAGAAAAAGTCACCCCAGCAATAGTAAAAGAGCAAAACCTGTGTCAGTGACTCATTCCCAGTGTAGAGTTAACATCGAAGCCCTTTAGTCTCTGATTTCTGCTGTATAATGAGTATAATGACACAACGGAATCAATCTCTCTTTTTTCTGCTTCCTTCTCTTCCATCTCTTCTGGATTCTGGACCTATGCTATTAGTTAAAAGATGTTTATAAGCTGATTTTTTTCTCCCAACTTCCTGGACCAAACTTAGATTTGAAGAGTCATTATCATTGTTTTTGATATGAACATTGTAGATTAATGCAAAAATATTGCCATCTTAATAACCCATTTCTGTAACTGTGTCTTCAAAGGGGCTTTGCAGATCCTTTCTTTAAGATACTGAGTCTAGGTATCAGCAGATGGTATAATGGCTACATTTTTGGACTCCACTGTTCAAGTCCTGGACCTGGTGTCTTAAACTCACACTCAGCGTGTATGCGTGTATGCCCATGATCCCTGGAGGAGGAGGGATCACAGTGTGGCCATCCTCCTGGGGCGGGCGTGATTTCTCTCTTTCTGTCTCTCTGTCTCTCTCTGTCTTTCTGGCGAGTGCACGTGCCCTATAGCAAAAACCTCTCCAAATAAAAGAAAAAGATACTGAGTCTTCTTGCCTATCCCTCTATCCTGAGTTGGCAGTGAGACTTGCTTTGGTCAGTATAAGTGGAAGTATTATCAGGTTAGACCTTCGCCTTATTACATGCTTCTGTTTTCTCTCCTGGAGCCCCATCACTGCCATTAGAATGAGCCAGTCCAATTCTGCTGGATGAACTATTATATGGAAAAGACCAAAGTCATCCCGTTGGGGTTTTCCTAGACCAGTGAGAATCTATCACACCTACCAATTGACTAGAGGCCCAGGAGTGAACGCCTTAGAACTTCTCAGGTGACTATAGACTTAGGAGAAATTATAATTCTCTCAGGGTTTTGGGGTGGCTTGTTAATGCTGCAGCTGTTCTGTGCACTGTAGACTTTATTTCTCTTTTCTATGACTCAGTAAAGAGATGGGACAACACCGTTTGCTAGTCTCAAGGAGATTCATCAGCTGAATCCTGAACCTCAGAAACTCTCTTCTCAAATTAACTATACTCTAGGGCAAGGTGGTGGTGCAGAGGTAAAATATGATACTCTGCAAGGCAATCCCACTCGAGAAGGTTCCCAGTTCAGGTCTGGAGCCCTCCTTCAGTACACCAGGCATAGCGTGTACCCACGATCAGAACACGTTTATGGCTGGGGTGTATCGCAGCTAGAGACTGTGTTAGGGGTGCACTCTCTTTCTCATGCACACATGCACACATGTATGAAATAAGCTTCTAAAAGAATATTTTTCATTTACCTGGAGCTCCTCATTTTTTTTTACCACTGTTGGTTTTTATTTTGCTGATGTAACAAAGTACCATAATGTTAGTGGTTTAAACTAACACAAATTTATTATGCTACAGTTCTGGAATTTAGAAGTTCTGCAGTCATACATCTTTTGAAATTGGAATAGGCTGGGAATTTCCCAAATCATTAAGTCCTGTGTTACTGTTCTTTTTTTTTTTTTTTCTTAAGATTTTTTTTTTTCAATTTGTTTCTTTCCTCTTACATTTTCCTACAAGCAGCAAGAAGAGAAAGGCCATACATTTAACACTTGGCTTGGATATTTTTCCCACTAAATGCCCAAAGTTATTGCTTATTTGTTTTACTTTACAATATTTGTAGGACATGATTCACTATGCTTTCTGGTACTATGCAATAAGAATCCCCTTCCTGACAGTTTCCAACAAATTCCTCATTTCCTTCTGATTTCTTGTCCTTGTTTAAAGTCTATATTCCTTTTTTAAAAAAGAATTATTTATTTAATTTGATTTATTATTATTTAAAATTCGCCATAGGGCATGTGTGAGAGAGAGAGAGAGAAAGTGAGAACGCAAGCTGCTACTTCCAGGACTCGAATTGCAGTAGTCTGTGTAAGAGTCTAGCACCCTAGATGACTACACTACACCACCTCCTGGTCCCCAAAGTCCATCCTTCTACTGACAGTCTGCTTACAATAACTTAAGTATCTTCCATGAAAATATAGTTTTGCTCCATGTGCTTCTCATTTCTATCTCAGTCCTAACTAGAAGAGTCATTAGCATCCATCTTTTTACTAATAGTCTTTGTAAGGTAATCTTTGTTTTTCTGTCATTGTCTTCCAAATTCTTGCAGCCTCAGCCCCTTGCCCAATTCTAAAACCACTTCTGCATATTTAGTTTTTGTGGGTTTTTTTTGTTTGTTTGTTTGTTTGTTTTCTTTTTACAAAAGCATCTCACTTCTGGTGCCAGAGGCTGTATTAGTTTATTATTGCCACTATAACAAACAGCCCCCAAAATTAGTCACTTAAAACAACATAAATTCATCATCTTACATTTCTGGACTTCAGAAGTCCTAAAGTCAACATGTCGGTAGGGCTGTATTCCTTTTGGAGGAATTAGGAGAGTTTCTTTCTTTCTTTCTTTCTTTTTTGCCTTTTCAGGCTCCTAGAGGACAGCTACATCCCTTGTCTCATTACCATTTCATCTGTCTTCAAAGTCAACAGGGTAGCATCTCCAAATCTCACTCAGTCTTATCTCCATTTTTGTCACCACGCTTCCTCCTCTGATGCCGACACTCCTGCTTCTCTTATAAGGACCCTTGTGACTACATAAGACCTCCTCAAATAATCCAGGATACTATATATTCTTATCTACAAAATTTCCTTTGCAATGAATGGTAATATGTCAATTGGTTTTTTAACTTAAGTTATAGATATCTTTGTATTGGGGGATATTATTCTACCTACCCCAATTACCTTTCTAGGTAGTTTTCTTTTGCCATCAAAGCCCAGATCTACAGCAAATAGTTCTCTTTTATGTGTATTAAGAATTGGATGTATGGGGGCCAGCAGGTGGCATAATGGTTACATTGCTGGACTCCCATGTAGTTGACTGCAGTTTGAGCCTTGAACCCAGCAGCTTAAACTCACACCAGGCACATGTGCTTGAGTGCCCAAGATCCCGAGAGGATAATGGAGGAAAAGGGATTGTGGCATGGCCATCGCCCTTGGGAGGTGATTTCTCACTCTCTGTCTCTCTGTCTCTCTCTGTCTTTCTGGTGAGTTGCACACCACATAGCAAAAATCTCTCTAAAAAAAAAATGGGATGTGTGTATCAAAATTTTGATTCTAAAAGAGAAAGGATAACCTTTATCTTATCAGAAATCCATACAGTGAAAAATAAAACAAGCCTCACACGTTTCTTTAAAGTCAGTCCTCTTGAATATTTAAGTTACTCCCGCACAATTCATGGCTTAAATGGTTTTAACTAGGATTAATTTTTTCCTAGTAAGAAAGATAGTCTGTCAACAATAAGCAAAGAACATTTTTGGAGTAGTAAGAAAATGGGAACATTCCACACATTGTCATTTCTCTTCTGTTCAAACTGATAGAACCCACCTTCGAAGCTATGGATGAAGTCAGATAAGATCGTACTTGGTTTCTAAGGCTCTCGGCTGAGACAGATTTCCAGTTTAGGGACAATGCATGGAGTCTAAGCCAAACATTTCAAGAACTCTAGGGCTATTTGTCCACGTATTGGCTTCAGGTTTCTTCACTCCTCCCTTGGCATTGTGACTGTTGATCTTACAATTATTCAGTTTCTTTTTAACTCCAGCCACAGTGTTTGACACTCTGACCTTCAGTGACATTGAATGCCACAAGCTGATTATATCCTGCGGAGAAGAAAGATTTCTTTTATATATTTTGTTTACTTGCCGTTACCTCCTTCTGACCCTAGTTCTTGCTTTGTAAAATTGCATAAACAGAAGACAGACAAATCTGCAATCCTTCCCATCCCATGGCTCCCGGCAGTAACAGAACGGTACTTATCAGGGTCTTCTATTAGCAAATGACAATATTAATTATTCTTGCCACATCCTATGATCTCAATGCATGATCATATCTCATGTCGTACTTCCTAGAAGGCCTTCAGATTGCAATTATTGCTCTTGATCGAGGGAAAGATTTACTTTCACTGTCTGTTTCGCTTTTGGTTCTGAAACACAAGCAGGGAAATCAAACATGATTCTTTAGCAACAATGTTAGGTTTCCTCTGTTTCACTTTCTACCAAGCGTCCTGTTTGCATTGGGAAAATTGGTTTTTCACGGTGCAGAAGAACATCATCCAAGTAACTCCAAAATAATTCCAAACTATGTTCTCTGTAGAACATTTGGTCAGTTTAGAGCTCAGCTGTTGACAGATGCGAGTTACAGGGGAAAAGGTATCCTTCTGTGCTATTTCCTCTCTTGTATTCAAATTATGCTCCTGTGACAGTGAAATACTATGAACTGACTTTTCATATTAAGGTTAAAAACAATTCAGCATGTTGCACCTGAGAGTGGATTCGATGCTTTGCCCACACACATTACCTTTCCCTTTCCGGAATTAATTTTCATCTGCTATCAATCTGCCTCTTCACCTACTCCATTGGAGTCCATCTGGAGATCCTTTAGATTGTCTGTGTGTGGGTTTCCCTCTCCCATCAGATCAAAGCAAGTTAGCAGCAGCAGAAACCTTCTCAGTTACCATCTGCCACCACCTAGCTTCAGATTTTGAGATGCCTACAGAATTCCTAAGTCCTAAAACTAGTCATGGTTGCCTCAGAGAGGTTTTTACCCTCTACTCTGTAGTATTAGCATCATGTATTGATTTGTGTTTTAGCATTTGATTTGGATGCATGTGTTTATGTAGCTATGTATGTTTTTATGCCAGAGGACACACGTGAGTGTGAGAGTGAGAGAGAGACAGAGGGAAAAGAGGGATTGAGAGAAAAATTAGTAAAGAAAGTACTCCCAAGGATGTCTGGCCATGCCACGATGTTTTATCCTCCAATTCTGCCTCTTACCAGGATCTTTGGAATGTAGACACCTCATTGCTGGCCCAAGACTCAAATCCTGGGTGAACATGTGGGATCAGGCTTCCTCTGGGCAGTGCTTTAACTGTTGTGAATGTAGCCAGCCTGAGTCTGTATCTTAACAAATGCTGTGATTGACTTTAAATAGGATTTCGGTTGCCCTCTGAGAAACTTATGAAAGGTGGTATGACTTAGTTGTTAAAGGGAGATGGGAGGGACCAGTCTGGGATGTTCCTGGGGCAGTTGAAGGCAGTGGGAATTCTGAGGCTGCCTTCCTGCCTCAGTTTGTCTCATTGGCTGCTGATGCCCTCTGCTCCATGGTGCAGGCTTGGGAGATGAATGGCAGCAAACCCTTTTATTCTTTATCTTGATAAAAATGTTGAAAACTATCCAGGAAAGTTCCAACTCAAATGGGAAGATCATCATATTGTTTAAAGGAGACTTAACATTTATTTACTCAATGTACAATTTCTGAACACTTACTTTGTATCTGGAATTGGGGATATAAATCTGAGGTCTTTGACCTTAAGGAATAAAGATTATAGGGGTCACCAGTAAAACAAAAGATGATAGCACAACTGGGATGGATAGAATATAGTCAAGAAGAAACAAGAACCTGCCTAGAGAGTTAGGAAGAGGATGGCCAGCAGAGGCTTCTGGGAGAAGTGAGATCTACACTGAGTCACGAATAGTGTGCAAATTGAAGTTCCCCACAGGCAACAAGAACTATATTACGCTCTAGAAAAGGCAAAACAAAACATAAAAACACCCTACAAAAGCAAAAGCAAATACAAAACTTAAAAAAATGGATTTTGACAAAGGAAGTGAACTTATTTTCTGGCATAGATTTTTATAAAGCAAAACCTGTTGCACAGTTCTCATTTAGGTAATGCTATAAATACCTTGCTTAACTTCTGGCCTTGTACAGAAGTTAATAAAACAATAGTGACTGTTACTTATTTAATACCTACTGTGGGGCACATTTTTTTTGGCGGGGAGGAGAGATTTTTGTTATAGGGCATATGCACTCATCGAAGAGACAGAAACAGAGAGACAAGAAAGCAAGAAATCACCCCCCAAAGGGGAATGGCCTTGCCACAATTCCTTCTCCTCACGGGAGTTTGGGCAAGCATGCACACACACCTGGTGTGAGTTTAAGCTACTATGTTTGGGACTTGCACTGCCTTCAACTATGTGGAAGTCCAACGACGTAACCATTGCGCCATCTGCTGGTCCCGTGGACCACATTCTTAAATTGGTTGCTTTGTAGCCATTGTTCTCTCCAACATATAATATTTCATCAGGGTTAAGCTAAGTATACTGAGCATGCCACTACTACAGAAACTCTCCTCTAGCAAATAAAAGAGATATAAAATGGTGTTTGGCCAACCTTCTTTATCCAAGTTACTTTTTATTACACACACACACACACACACATATATATACACACACACATATACACACACACATATTTTTTCCTACCATTGGATGTGTTTGTGTGTGATTGCCAGAGAGGAACAGGGAGAAAGAGAGGAAAAGTGAGATATCACATCCCTGTGGGAAAGGACATATCACGATCTCTTCTTCATTCTCTTCATGAGATTTTGGGCATACATACACATATGTACCCAGTGGGATTTTTCAAGTCACCAGGTTCAGGACTCAAACTATGGTTGGCCATGTGGCAGTCTACCACCTTAAGCACCATGCTACCTGCTAGCTCCCCCCACCAAGTTATTTTTATTATGAGGAAAAAAGTTGCATATCTAAGAATTCCTGTCCAGCTCTTTCCACTTAGTTTTTGAACTGGCAATGGTCAATAACTTTAATATTTAAAATGATTAAGAGTCTGTGACCCTCTTGGATGTCAAAACCAAACTCATAATTTAGCTGATGGCTTTACCTATGGGGCTATCAAGTTATAGACTTTAAAATTGTATGTCCCTCCCCCCTAGCTGTCATTCATTCCTTTCAAAGGAACAGCATAGACTGTTAACATTTTTAAAGAGATTCTGGACATGAGTGGTCCTCAAAGAAAGCCATAAAATGTTTTTGATTGTCTACATGAGGAACCATTCAGAGCTTTAGAGAAATGAGACAGACAATGAGAAGGCCCATTCCCTTCTTTTTATAGAAGACTATCATTAAGCTTATATATGAGACTACAACCTTAAAGTTGTACTATTTAGTAGTGACAACCTAGCCTTTGTACAACACACAAAGAGCTATGATGACCATTCCTGACATCTTGTTAGAGTTGCTTCTTGTGAATACTGACATACCTCTCAAGCTTGAAGATGGTTCCTGGATTCATTACATGTAGAAAAGGGAGGCATGGCTCCTTTATGGGCATTGGCCTTATAACATGCACTCAATTCCAGTAATCACAGTGGTCTAGCCAGTGATAAGTATTTGTACCCTGTCCAAAAGATTTAATTGTGATGAACTGAGCTAATTAATATTTAATGATGTACCTACAGGTTGGATTTTCTTGAGGGGCTATCCCTGCTTTTCCTCATCTCTCTATTTCTTACCATGATAGCTTGAATAGGCCCCTAAACTTCTTGTGGTTAGCTGCTGAGTTTCTTTCTGAGGCGTATATTGCCATGTAACTTAAAGCAAAGAATACTTAGAGAGAGGTAACCTAAAATGAATAGCAAATATCTAGCTAGTCATCACTTATATAGAAGCCGTAATTTTATATTACCCTTTTAAACAAACCATACACCTGACCTGAGTCCTTCTTACCTCCTCTGGACAACCACTAACAGTGAAAGAGTTGAAAAGGGAGATGAAATCTATTGATTCTTTGCATGGATGTCATATTTTACATGCTAAAAATAAGGGTGTTTAATGACATTATGCAAGAAAGCTTAAATTCTTCCAAGGTAGTGAAAAGAAGTTCATAAAAGTAGGAAACACTTTATAAAAGTAGATCTTCGTGTGTCAATCTGTCACCATGTATTTGAGGAAGGAATAAAGAACATTCACGGATTATATATAGGCAAATAAAAATAACTGTAGAGTTTTCAAAATATATAATCAATTTGTAAATTTCAGAAAGTAACGTTTATAATATTTTCCCCACGATCCGTATTAATCCTAAGTAATATTCTGTACAATGATCTTTCTGGTAAAAGTAAAGTAACATTTTCTGTCTTCATGAAAAAACTATCTTGGCTGTACCTGCACAGCTTTATGGTCAGGAACTATAACCTTTTTTTATGGAGTTTAAACACGGGAAATGGTTCACATTGATTTGCTTGTCACACCATGCCTGGGCAACACTTTGTGCTTTTCATCATTCCATGAGAGACAAAACAGTGGGTTAAGAGGAAATTTGTTTTATCCCCGTGCTTCATAACTGAGAAGAACGGACTGTTCTCTCTCCTTTGATTTTGTGTTTGTCCGAAGAGTAAAAAGTTTTCTCATCTCCTCTAGTTATTTCAACTTATTGAGCATTTCAAAAAGGTGTTTTTACACAGTCCTGGGTGACTTGGGCATCTTATTTCTGCCAAAGGTTTTCCAGGTCCCCATTAGAGTTATTTACCAATTGCTCAGTTTCAGGCAAAAGCACCTAAACTCTGAAGATTTATGAGTTAATTCAACCAAGCTCTATCAGATTTAAAAAAAAAATGAAAAAAGACTATTTTGTTTCTTTTTTCCTCATGGGAAGATAATCTTCTTGCTCTGGGAACAGCCCTCTGCCATTAATTTAATGTTTTTAGACAATCTGCAGTAGTTCCAACAACTTTCACCTCCCACTGAAAATACTTTGTAAATAGAGTTTAGAGTGATGAAATAAGTCACCTCATTTTGAGATGAGATGAGAAAGTCTTTTTTTTTTTTTTTTTTAGTCCTTCGTATTCTCTTCCATTGTTCAAACTTTATCATGTTCACATATGACATTAAACGAATGGCAATTTTTCCATGCAATTTTTTTTTTTACAATACCTATTTTCCATGAGGTTTTTGAAGGTGACTTCCCCTCTCACTCCCCCACTCCCCTGTATTTCAGATAATTTAGAAGATACAAAACTAAAACTAAAGGCTGGGGAGAAAGCAAATTGGGTGAAAGAAATGGAGCTATGGGAATCTTAACGCGTCTCTGGGTACACGTGGAGCCAATCACAGACCCTGCCACAGGAGCTAAAGCTTTCCGTTTATGTCAGACAGTTGCGGGACGTCTCCTGTTTTATATTATTTGTACATGGTTTCCCCCCACCTTTCAGTGTTTTTAATCTGTGAGAAGACGATTAGTAGCAAAATAGTTTATCCATGTTCATCTTTATGTCCTGCTTTTTTCTCCTCTCCCAAAATAGATTGTTTGGGTTGGAAAAGAAAGTTTGTTGTAGCTATGGCACTAGCAATATCCTAGCTGCTCACAGAAAGCATTGTGTGGAATATTTAGGAAAAAAAATCACTTATATCCTAAATAAAATCAAGTGGAATTTTAGAACACTTTCTTTCTTTTTTTAGAGAGGTTTTTGCTATAGGGCACATGTGCTTGCCAGAAAGACAGAGAGAGACAGAGAGACAGAAAGTGAGAAATCACCCCCCAGCAGAGATGGCCACACCACAATCCTTTCTCCTCCATTCTCCTCTCGGAATCTTGGACACACATGCACACACGCCTGGCATTAATTTAAGCCACCGGATCCGGGACTTGAACTGTGGTCGACTGCATGGAAGTCCAACGACATAGCCATTACGCTAACTACTGGTTCTAGAACACTTTCATAACTACATTTTGTGCTTGTTTTCACATTGAAATAACATTTTACATGGGTGTCTTAGTCTATAAGTAAAACTAAAATCACAGTAACAAATTTTCTCTTGAGTCATCATATGTTTCAAGACTCTTGTTTTCTGATTAGCACTTGCATTCTTTCATTAGCTTAGCCAAGGGAGATCTGTGTCTCCCTCATCTGATTCTGAATCATGCATTCATTGAGCAGATGACTGAGTGAACCAGTCACTCACATTTTTAAAATTGTTTGTCCCAGAATGTAGAGTTTCTATTAGTTAAATAAACATGTGATGTTCCATTTATCTCTTTTAAGTATATAACTAAATCACTGTATTACAATATTACGTTCATATTTAGGTAACAGAAATAATTACCACTAATTATTATGTATTAGAGACAAGAACATGTTATCCGGCCACTCTTAGGTGCTGGGGAAGTGAGTAATTGGGATTTTCAGCCTGTTTAGTAAATGCAGGAAAATGGATTTGGGAATGGCTACTGTATTACTCAGCCAACAGCGTCAGATATATTTCCTTTCTTTTCACATTGTTTTTATCTTCTTGGTATTACATAAAAACCTAAAAAGAAAACTGGATAAACCTGGATTTATATCTCTTCACTATTTAGGTAACAC
>NW_006202174.1:440802-450830 GCF_000334495.1 Tupaia belangeri chinensis
CACTCTTTCAAACCTCAGTGTTCTTACCTGTAAAAATGCTAAAGAATACTGTATACTTCAAAAGTGTGTTTTAAGTATTAGATTATAATATAAATAATCATATACAGGCATAATGTCAATTATGAGTGGTCTGATAAATTTTAAGTAAATTTTCTATTTGCCAGTATTCGGATCCATATGGCATTCTGGTTTTAGAAGGCCAAATAGGAACATACAGACTTGCTTTTCATCTTGTCTTTCCAGCTAATTAGAGCCAAGGTCTTACTAATAAACGTTGATTTAAACATTTTACTCTTGATACTGAATCTGTCTAACTTTCTGTAAAATCAGTTTAAAGTTGGAAAAAGTGAAGTCAGTTTTCTTCTACTTGGTATATAAATTTAGGAGTTGGAAATATGGCATGAAGAGGCAAGCATTATGTACACTGCAGCATGCTTAATTATGAGATGAGGTTTTGGGTCATGATAGAATCAGGACCCTTCCCCACCAATCCCTGATCAGTAGTTATTTCTCCTGATAAATTTCCTTTTAACGCTGCCTACGGTTCAATCCGTTGACATTACAGAATTTCTTTGACGTTAGAGATGATAGCTCACCAATAAAATCCCTGAGGATTCTTAAGCCAAACAGCCTCTATCTTAATTTACATTACCCCCAGAAACTTTAGGAATCTTTGCTGTGAAGGGTGGATGTATATTAGTCAGGCTTGCTGTAGGCACAAGCCAGAAATTGCAGTGGTTTAACACAGTGTGTGTTTGTTTATTGATCGTGCAAAGTACTCTGCAGATCCAGTTACTTCCTCAAAGATGCTGTCTTCCATTCAGTGACTCCGGGCTCCAGGCAACTTCCATCTTGTAGCAGAACTCTGAGTATACAGACTCTTGTGATCACAAGTAAATAGGTGATTAGAGGTGGTGGAGGTCATCAGCTTTAACGGTCTTGACTCGGAAGTGACAGTTACGGTTTCTTAGTCTCAGGTTTTTGTCAAGAATTGTCATATAGCCCAACATATCTGCAAGGGGGAGTGGAAAACGTCGGGAAATGTAGATACTTGTTGAGTACTAACTGTCTGTGCCACAGAGAAAATCCATGTCTTCATAGTCATAACTTTGAAATTCGAATTAAGTGCACTAATATTCGAACAATACCTAACAGAGAATCTGGCTCATGAGGATTAAGCCATATCTGTTCTGTTCTTGTCTATATGCCCAGCACTGAACAGAGTATTTGGCAAAGAGGAGAGACTATAAAATGAATGGATGATGACAGAATGACTGCATGTCTGAATGAAGAGACAAGTGATAATATCCTTTCTTTCAACTGTATTTTATCATCCTTGAGTCGAGATAATAAAACTTATGTGCCTTCATTGATTAGCAAAATGTCCAGCACATAGTATATACTCAGTATTTTTCTTTTAATTTTTAGATGATAAACAGGATAACGGTTGATAATCTAACTGTATTATACAGAATGATCTTCTTACCCTTCCGTAAGGGTTAAATTTTTAAATAGAATGAATTGCATCCTCTCATGGCAGTTTGATCTATGTATATTTTAGAAGCAGAATCTTGAAGAATGCTGTGCAACATTGGAATACCAGGACAAATGTTCACGTGCTACATGAAGCGTAAAGCATTTAATATGACTCTCCTGTCTATAGCACATTGCTTTTCTTTCTTAAACAACATAAATTTGCTGAGCTGGGCTTTAGAGAATTACGATTTGTTGACATGCATTCAACATGATCCCAACCTGCATAGTAAGAATGTTTTGATTCCTTTGCCAACTCGCATTTTTCCGCCAAGTTTTGTGGGACACGCTTTTGGTCTTAGCCATCTCCCCCATATTAACTATCTCATTTCTTCTCATTTCCAAAGAGAGACGTTAATTATTTTTCTTTGGCCTCCTGGGAGTCGTATGCATGAAGTTGCTAGACAAGAGCACTAGGTTGTTTTCCTCAGACATACTAAGTTGGAGTGGTACTAAGGATTTCTAAAAGTGGCAAACTGGGTCTAAATGGTTTCCTCTCAGCTGATGTTTGCCAAAATTGTGTTGTTTCACTCAATCACAGAAAACATGGGTAACTTGAAGTGCTAAGTTTCTCTCTGAAAACATGAAAGATCCTGTCTATTCGTGTGCACAAGAAGTGCTTTTTGGCTGGAAACTTTAGGTGGATATGGACATCTGCATGGTTGGCTTGAGGGAGAAAATATTTGATACACTGTGAACATACACTGGAGAAAATATTAGGATATATGCACATGGTACTGATGCCATAGAATCTGGCTGTCCATCTGGTAAATAAAGAAATGATGAGGGTTATGTGAACAGAGAGAGCTCTCTGTTTTGCCATAAAAATGTGTTACAATGTTTGGAACTTACTGTTGATCTATTTAAAACATAATACTCCTTTGGTATCTGTTGAGTTCACACTATGTGCCACGTATTATTCTTGGTGCTCTGTGTATACCAGTGACCAGAAATGTAAACAAAACAATGTGAAACAAATACAAACACTCCTATCTTAAGAGAGATTAAGGAGTCTGCCCAAATTTAGAGCTCTTTAAAAGAAAGGGATGGGATTTGAACCTAGGCCATGTTCTTTACTACTAAACGGTGCCAACTTCACATTGTCTAAATATACTGTAATTCTAGGGCAATTTGAGTTCACATAAAATTGAGTAGAAAATATAAAGAGATCCAATATTGCCCCCTTCCAGTCATACACATTTGTCGATTTTTAATGCAGAAAACAATAAAAATTCAGTAAAGTATTAATATGCCTATAGGGTATCATCTCTCTTTTCTCTGTGCTTGTACTGTGGTAAAGGTAACTCAGAGTTTCCCTAGTCCCAAGGTATTTATCTATTCTTTCAACAAATACCTGTAAGACCTCTTCCATGAAATACGCTGCTCGTGGGTTAGAGTGATAAATTAAGCTGGCCTGAGTGCAGTGATGTGAGCATTAGGACACTGCTGTGCAGTGCTGAAGCCACATGGGAGTCCTAGGTTTGGATCTTGGACTGACCTGGACAAGCCAGGTGTGGCAATGTACCTGTGATCCCGGCTAGCTGGGGACTAGGACAGAAAGATACCGATGTTTTTAGACCCTGTTAGAAGTGCCTATCTTGGGACCAGCAGTTAACGTAATGGCTATGTCGCTGGACTCCCATGTAGTCAATCACAGTTCGAGTCCCAGACCCAGTTGACAGAACCTCATTAAGAAACTCACAAAAAGCCACTTCGCCACTAGAACCATCCTACCTCAGCTGCCACCCACAGCTGCAAGACAGACACTCTGTGCCCAGCTGCCTCTTTATGTGCGTCACGTCCAGCTCAAAGTCTAATATGGATACAAATGATTAGGGGAATTAATATCACCTATCTGCATCCTAGAAGCATTGGAGACTAGTAATAAGGACTTTAAAAAGAGTAACTATGGGGGCCAGCAGGTGGCATGGTGGTTAAGGCACTGGACTCCCACATGGCCAGCCACGATTCGAATCTCGGATTGGACCCTACTTTCTCTCTTTCTCTCTGGTGAGTATGTGCCCTGGAGCAAATTAAAAAATAATATTAATGATAAAATAAAATGAAATGAATCCTTTTTAAAAAAAGTGTCACTAAGGAAGCAGTGTTCACAATATAGGGAATCATTAAAAGTAGGGAGTGCTCAAAAGATCCAGAGGTGTCACAGATGTCAGAGATCCCGGTGTGTGGAAACATACTCGAATCTATTTCCATCGTCTGGTCCAGCTGCTTTTCCTTTTAACCCCACTGATACAGCGGCTTTATACTTTGGATTTATATACTTCTCTCTAGGCCTAAAATACACACTAATGGTCCCTTTACTGATAAAGCTTTCTCATTAGAAAGCCCTACCTGAGGCTTGAGGTTGGATGCATTGCTGCATCCAATTGAAGAGAATATGAAATTGAAGAGGCTGACCAGCCCCAGCTGTGCACAGTAAATCCTACAACCAATTATCCTAATTCTCACTCCCAGTCCACTTATACTCCCTGTACCTGCTGACTCCAGACTATTAATACTTTGGGGTCTCCAGTGCAGGGAATAGGAGGGTGGTCCACTAGCAAGAAGTTTTCCCACCCCTCTGCAGCCTCTTCTTTTTTTTTTTTTCCTAATCTTATTTATATATCCATAGACACATCTAATTGCTATCTTCCAGAAAGTAGTAAAATTTCTGTTTGCTGATTGAATGCTTTTATTTTCTGTGCTCTTGTGGGTGAATTATATTTGCATATAATTACTATCAATTCACTAGGACTTTGCAAGAAATTAAAGGTATGTGGATGTTGATATAATTATTTCATTACAGAGTTAGTTTATACTTTAGAAAAAAGAAAAGCAAATAAAATCTCATAGCTAGAGCCCCTCTCTACTCTCTGACCCACGGTGACCTCTACAATGCCTGTGGAGTTTGCCTATAGGTAAGCTTTTCTCTTTTTTTTAATAAATATTTTAATTTTATTTACTCATTCATTTATTTTAATTTGACCAGAGAGAAACAGAGAGAAAAAGTGAGAAACCAAGCCACCGTGTCTGGGACTCGAATTGTGGTCAGCCATGTGGGAATGTCCAACACCTTAACCACTATGCCACCTGCTGGTCCCAGTAAGTTTTTTTTTTTTTTTTAATAAAGTTTCAGAGAGGAAATATTGCAGACTTTATTGACCCTATGGTTTCTGTGCAACTGCTCGAATTTGCCGTTGTAGTGTAAAAGCAATCATAGACAATCTATAAAGAAACAAGTACGGCTGTGTTCCAGTATAAAATATATATATTTTTTCAAAAACAGGCGATGGGCTGTATTTAGCCACAAACCAGTTTCCCCAACTCTAGTCTACACCAAAGATACTGAGGGAAACTATGCTGACACTGTTAGCACTAGATAAGCATTGGAGATGCACCTAAGTTATTCATATTGGGTAGCCTGCTTAAACTCTCAATATCATTGTTCATACATATTAAAGAAATTTTAATTGGAAAAAAATGTAGGCTTAAGAGCACACCATTAAGGCCCAGCAGGTGTGGTGGTAGTCAAGGTGCTGGACTTCCACATGGCTGGCCAAGGTTTGAGTTCCTTCCTGGTGGCTTGAAAATCACGCTGAGTGTGTGTGTGTATGTGTGTGTGTGTGTGTACTCAAAATCCCAAAAGGAGAGTGGAGGAGAAGGGATTGTGCCATGACACTTTAGAGTATGTATTTCTAACAGACTCCCAGGTGATGTAGATGGTGTTTGTTGACCAGATGTGAGTAGCAAAGAAGAAATGTGTTTAATTCAAACCGAGTTTGGCACTGTAGGAGTACTAGCATCATCATTATTGTTATTATCATCACTGTCAATATGATATTTCACCCTGAGGGGTGACTTCTCACTTTCCCTCTCTCTATCTCTCTGTGTCTTTCCAGCAAGTACACGTGCCCTATGGCAAAACCCTAAAATTAAAAGAAAAAAAATTTAAAAAAAGAAAAAGAAACAAACCAAAAAAAGAAAAAAAAAATCCAGCTCACAAAATACTTTATTATATCTTCATGTTAAGGATCAAATCATTTCTTTGGGCTTCTTTGTACTTTACTCTTTAAAATAGGAAAGCAGAATTTAAAAATAATTCCATGTTATAAAACACTCTGATATCAAAGATATTTCCTCTGAAATGATCGATCTGTTTTCATGCAAAAAAGAAGAAAGGTAAAACTTTCCCAAATTAACCTTAGAAAGTCGGAATTGTAAGATTGCACAAAAACCTAAAAACTAGCATATGAGACAGGCATGACAAAGGCTACTTGTGATCATTTCTATTTGAGTTTTCACTTATATGGGAAACATTAAAATCTGAGGCAGGAAAAGAGTGAAAAATGTGAAGAGTTGCTACAATAGAAAGTATTTGGGAGTTTAAATGGATCAGAAAGTTGCTGAAAACCTATTTTTCCCCACACATTTACCAAGGTGGATTTGTGACAGAAGCAGATTATATTTCCCTTTTTCATTTTATCCATGCAGTACTTCAACACCAATAAAAATCGCTTTAACTCAAGATGTTCAGCTTGACATTTGTATATGCAAACTGGAGAGAGAAAATGCAGCCAGGATGTCATCTTGGAAAGGGTGATGAACCTTAGGGGTTAGAGCATGAATGCCTCCAAGTGAAGGAAAACATTGACAGTCACAAAGGGCCGCTTCTCCAGCTTTGTCTGTTGCTTCTGTTGCTGGTAAAGTCAGTGGCTGTCTTGGGATGCTGCTTTTGAATGAGAAGACTTCACCCATCACTTCCATTGCAAGGTCACCTCCTCATGTTGCCCCCAGACATTCCTTTGCACTCCTCTCTCAAACAGCACTAGTAACTTCCCAACTGCCAACCCCAATGGTCTTGGTTCCATGTGTCTTGAGTGTCTTTGACTATTTTGTGGCATGTAACATTTTCCTTTAAAAACTTAGAAGTTTTGGTTTTTTTAGTTTTTCATACTCTTATTGTTTGGAATCCTTCCCTTCCACTCCTGTCTTTACATAGAAGGGTTTTGCCAATTGTAATGCTCAATAAGGAACAGGATAACATTATTCCAAGTAGAGATGCTTAGCCATATGGCATGACTGGAGTCTTGGACACTTGTTAGCTGTGTGACTTTGGGCATGCATCCTCTTCTATGCCTCCTTTTCTTTGGAATAGAGGCATATAATTGTGCCTACTTCATTGGGTTCATGAAGACTTACTGAGAAAAATGGATAAAGGCATGTTTCTCATATTTTAACACACATACAGATCAAATGGGAATCCTGACCAAACGCAGCTTCTCATGTTGCATTAGAGTTTGGTGGTGGGATTGCAGAGCATGTATTTCTAACGAACTCTCAGGTGATGTAGACAGACTGCATCTGAGTAGCAAAGGAGAAACATGCTTAAAGCCAAGTTTGGCACTGTAGAAGTACTAGTGTCATTAACATCATCGTCATCATCATCTTTCTCTTTCCTAGGAGCATTCTTTCTGTTGAGTAATCTCATGCATTTTCTTAATATTATAAGTATAAAAGCTTTGTGAGTGCATGGATCTTATTTGTCTTGTTACTTCTAAATGTTCACTAAATATTTGTTGAAAAAGTAAGGAAGGAGGGATTGAAGGAAGATAGTATATCAGTTCCACCTGAATAACTTCAGTGTCCATCAGTAGATTTGACTTCTCTGTAGAATTCCACACTCATACTAGCCTTGACTTCCTAAACATCTTCATCCGAACCTCCCGTAGACAACTCATATTTAATCCTAACAAAACTGATTTAATGTTTACCCTGCTTTTTCCTTTCTCCATCCCTCTTTCCCATCCCAGCTTGACTCTACTCACTTTCTATCTCCCTAGTACAGATTTAGAGTAGATCTACATTTAGTGTTTATATTATGTTGACAGCTGAATAAATAATATGATTTCCTTTTTATGTACAATAATTGTTTTTTTTTTCCCCTGGAGTTAACTATTAAGTGTTTTTTTCCCACTTGTTTTATAATTTATGTACCACTGGGCTCTAGATGAATCTCATCTGTTAACGACATCTCTCAGAGTGTTGCTACCACTTTATCCTGTACTACTAACACTTTACTAAGTGCTCTTATCATTGGATCTCCCATCGCTATCATTCTGAAGGGCTCCTTAATTTTTAAAGCATATCTTTCTAGTATTGGATCTCTTGTATTTGTTCTCTTGAGTCTTACCTCTTTGGGGATTATTTTCTTGATTTTGTGGAATATTACATCTAGTATTTTTGTGGCAAAGGTACATATGAGTTAAATTTGGGACAACCATGATAACTAAAAATGCCATTTTCTACATCATACTTGAATTTTTGTGGAATATAAATTCTAGGTTGCAGATCATCTATCTCAGAATTCTGAAGCCATTGTTCCATTGTATTTTCACTTCCACACTTGATTCATGTTTTTTTATATGCTTTTAACCCCCTTCTATGGAAGATTGTAGAACCTTAATCTTTTTTTCTCTCTCTCTCTCGCTCTCACTCTCCCTCTTTCTCTTTTTTTCTTTCCTTTCTTTTTGGTGAGAGGTGTTTGCTATAGGATGCATGTGCATGCCAAAGAGATGGAAAGAGACAGAGAGAGAGAAAGCAAGAAATCACCCTCAGGGGGGATGGCCATACCACAATCCCTTCTCCTCCATTCTCTTCTCCCGATTCTGGGCATGTATGCACATGTGCCTGGCATGAATTTCAAGTCACCAGGTCCAGGATTAGAGCTGCGGTCAGCCATGTGAGAGTCCAGTGACGTAACCATTTTGCCATCTGCTGGTCCCTCACATTATTATTAACTATACGGTTTGGATGAGGGCTATTTTCATATATTCTGGAAAACTAAAGGCCCTTTAAATCTAGAAATTGTAAGGTCCTTATTTATAAAAAAAATTTAATTTATTTATCTTTAGATATTTTATTCCCATCTACATTACTCAGTTTTTTTCTTTCTGGAACTGCTGTTACTTAGATGTCCAGTTTCTACATTTCTTCTCTAAATATTTTACATTTTCTTTCATATTTTAATTTTTTATCTTTGTTTTCTTCTCTGGGAGATTTTCTTATTTCAGCCTTTCCACTGAGGTTTTACTTTTTATTGACTTATCTTTTAATTTTTAAGCCTTTTTTGTTCTTTGTATAATCATTTTCTATCATACTATTCTTTTTTTTTTTTTTTTGGAGAGATTTTCACTGTAGGGTGCGTGCTAGTATTGGATCTCTTGTATTTGTTCTCTTGAGTCTTACCTCTTTGGGGATTATTTTCTTGATTTTGTGGAATATTACATCTAGTATTTTTGTGGCAAAGGTACATATGAGTTAAATTTGGGACAACCATGATAACTAAAAATGCCATTTTCTACATCATACTTGAATTTTTGTGGAATATAAATTCTAGGTTGCAGATCATCTATCTCAGAATTCTGAAGCCATTGTTCCATTGTATTTTCACTTCCACACTTGATTCATGTTTTTTTATATGCTTTTAACCCCCTTCTATGGAAGATTGTAGAACCTTAATCTTTTTTTCTCTCTCTCTCTCGCTCTCACTCTCCCTCTTTCTCTTTTTTTCTTTCCTTTCTTTTTGGTGAGAGGTGTTTGCTATAGGATGCATGTGCATGCCAAAGAGATGGAAAGAGACAGAGAGAGAGAAAGCAAGAAATCACCCTCAGGGGGGATGGCCATACCACAATCCCTTCTCCTCCATTCTCTTCTCCCGATTCTGGGCATGTATGCACATGTGCCTGGCATGAATTTCAAGTCACCAGGTCCAGGATTAGAGCTGCGGTCAGCCATGTGAGAGTCCAGTGACGTAACCATTTTGCCATCTGCTGGTCCCTCACATTATTATTAACTATACGGTTTGGATGAGGGCTATTTTCATATATTCTGGAAAACTAAAGGCCCTTTAAATCTAGAAATTGTAAGGTCCTTATTTATAAAAAAAATTTAATTTATTTATCTTTAGATATTTTATTCCCATCTACATTACTCAGTTTTTTTCTTTCTGGAACTGCTGTTACTTAGATGTCCAGTTTCTACATTTCTTCTCTAAATATTTTACATTTTCTTTCATATTTTAATTTTTTATCTTTGTTTTCTTCTCTGGGAGATTTTCTTATTTCAGCCTTTCCACTGAGGTTTTACTTTTTATTGACTTATCTTTTAATTTTTAAGCCTTTTTTGTTCTTTGTATAATCATTTTCTATCATACTATTCTTTTTTTTTTTTTTTTGGAGAGATTTTCACTGTAGGGTGCGTGCGCTCGCCAGACAGAGAGAGACATAGAGACAGAAAGCGAGAAATCACCCCCCAGGGGGGATGGTCACGCCGCAATCCCTTCTCCTCCATTCTCCTCTCGGGATCTTGGGCACGCACGCACACGCGCCCAGCGTGAGTTTATCATACTATTCTTGATTCATGAATAAAATGCTTCCTATTCTCTTTGAAGATATTAACAATGTTTTGCAGATGGTTTTTTCACGCAAAACTCTTTC
>NW_006202174.1:450861-490881 GCF_000334495.1 Tupaia belangeri chinensis
TTTATTTTTTTCTATGTGTTTTGATTTCTATTTTGCCTACTAGAGGTGGTTTTCTCAAATATACAACTGTTCTTTCCTACCTTTTGGTACTAGAGCTTTAGAACATCCTTAAATGTAGATGACAATTTTCAAACGTGAGTTGGTTGGACTGTTTTGTTGGAGAATCCCCAAAATCAGGTTGGTCAGCATTAGCAGAGAAGAATCTGCCAGTCTTTGGCCATCACCACATTCATAGGTAGACTTCGTTTATTCCCTCTTTTTACTGAAGTTCTTCTGCTCTTAATTCTGACTGACTTCTCATAGACCCATTTGTTTTCTGGGTTTTGGACATACATCCTCCATTTTTGGGCAGTGGTGGGGCAGAGGCAGTTGCTAGGTACACAGAGAGGAGATGAGAGTCTGGTCATCACAGTTTTCTTGGACAGAACCACAGAGTGCCCTCCAGTTTGTCTCCACAGTCACTTCCTCTTCTTGAAGTTCTCACACTACCACCTCGTAAGCCTGTGGAGGTTCAACAGGGAAAGTGGGTTGCCTCTTAGCTATCTCAGTGCAGCCTCAGATTCAACTCTCTGGGGACTAACTGTGCAAACTTCCCCTAATCCTTCAGATTCCAGACTATCAAGGTTACGATGTTGTTGCCTCTTTTTCACTTCCTTTTGTCCCTGTGAGTTTGTTTCTTTTATTTATTTATTTTTAATGACACATGTACTTACCAGAAAGAGAGGGAATAACCACCCTAATGAGGTGTGGTTATCCTATAAACCCGTCTCTTCCATGTATCCATCCATTAGAATTTTGAGCACAGCCTAGTGTGTTTAACAAGAGCCAGGGCCAGAATTTGAATCATACAGTTGGTCAAGTGGGATCTAGCTCCCTCAACCACTAGGCAACAGGGTAGCTCAGTGTGTTTATTTATTTTCTTTTTAAAAATTATTTTAATTTCTTTTTACACATTCAGTCACTATAGATTGTTATAGCTTGTCAAGTGAATTTATCCAATGTGAATACACTTCTCACCGGTCCATTTGAAGATTCTATTTACATTGTCACCAACAGATAATTATCCATTTCTGTGTCCCATTAATGTCTTGCCTCTCTACTTTTCTCCTTGATTCCTTTCTTTATCTGTTCAGCAGATTGAAGATTTTATTTGGAAGGAGTGCATCTAAACGAATTTGCCCCATCTTCCTGAGTCATTGACTTAAAAACTGAAATATCTACTTTCACTTCATCTTGAACAATACTGTGATTTTTTTTCTGTTTAATTATGTTATTCTTATGCAAGGCAAATAAACATACCACAGTTTTCTAAATTGCTCACATAATGCTCCAAGTCATTTTATGCACCTCTGATTTTAAGCATAACACAATGTGAAGAGTGCTCGGCGATATGCTCAGCATGGAGTTGACACTTCTTAGACATTTCTTGACTTGAAAAGTTAATGGTCCCTGGACATTCCTTAGAAGAATAATTTTTAATAGTATATTTTCCACCATATGTTTATGTGTGGGCTCTGAGTGTGTACGTATGTGCATGTGTGTGCACAGCAGCTAAGCATTCAGCCTCTTAATGTAAAGGGCACTGCAGATTGGCTGTGTACCCCCAGGAAGAATTCCCCACTGCTGAGTTGCCATATCACTCAGCAGGGCTGAGACCCTGGCAGTGGTGTCAGTATTATCATTATTTTCCAGAATATTACCATCTGCTCGTTTGATCCATTAACCTCCTATTGTACCTCATAAAATGTCCAAGCATGGAAGCAGATGAACTTGAGAACCGAGCAGAGGAAGATAGACTCAATGTACTCTTCGGTTTCAGACAAGGGTCAGTGCCTCTCTCGTTTTGTTTTCCTGGACAGTTCATTAACTTTCTTGCAGGAAGGTGGTAGATTGTCCACGTAAATGAAATTATCCTGGTCGAGTGTGTTTATTGCTGTTAACATGTAAGACAAATCAATTGACATTCAATTCACCATTTATTTGTGTCTGCCAAGTGGAGAAAAAATAAATTAACTAATAATTAGCTAATGGATGGTTAAATTCATGTTGAGGTTCCTCCACTTTCACATGGTTACTGTTTTCTGTTTTTGTTTGTTTGTTTGTTTGTTTCTCTTTAGTTATAGAGCACATGCGCTCACTGGAAAGAGACAGAGGAAAGAGAGTGAAAAATGAAAAAATCACCCCTGAGGGAGTTTGGCCATACCACAATGTCTTCTCTGGGAATTTTAGGCATGTTCACACACATTCCTGGCATGTTTTTCAAGCTGCTGTACGCGGGACTCAAACCACACAGTCTACCATGTGGGATGTAGTCATCTTAATCTCTGTGCCATGCACTGGCCCCCTCCCATTGTTTTCTTTTTTCTTTTTTTTGGAGAGGGTTTTGCTATAGGGTGCATGTGCTCGCCAGACAGACAGAGAGACACAGAGACAGAAAGCGATAAATCACCCCCCGGGGGGATGGCTACGCTGCAGTCCTTCCTTCTCCATTCTCCTCTCAGGATCTAGGGCATGCACGTACACGCACCCGGCGTGAGTTTTAAGCCTCCGGGTTTGGGACTCGAACTGCGGTCGACTACATGGGAGTCCAGCGACATAGTCATTATGCTAACTGTTGGTCCCCCATTGGTTTCTTTAACCAAGTAGTAAGCACATTGAAGTGATGTCAAATTTAAAATGTCAATTTTATGTTGATCAAATTGACATTTTTATGATATTATAGAATTTGAAGAATTATGTTTTTTGGTTTACTTGAAGTCTTTATCTAGTCCATAATGATTCAAGTTAGAAAATTAGCTAAATTTCCATCAGTAAATGAATGTTACATAAATAGGCAGATATTGGGGTATCTATACTCTGTGAAATAAGACACTCAAAAGCTTCTATAGCACTGACTACTTAAAGAACTTACTATGTTTATATATTACTAAACTGTAAAATTAATTTAGAATACATTCTGAGGCAAAAGCAGGTCCAACATGACTACCATGGGAGAAGAATAGACGCAGAAATATACATAACATAAATACCTTAAATACTTCTGCAAGAAAGCGTTCAAACTTTACCAGCAATTGTTAGAGAGAGGAAGATATGATCAGTAGTGGAACTGAGGGATGAAGAAGAAACTTTACCCTTTAATCTGCAGGCTTCTCAATGGTGCTTATTTTTCAAGTGTTTTCATGTATTACATTTTTAGTAACATTTTCAGGAATCTTTATTGGGCATAGTCTCATCACTCGTAGGGTTTTTATACCAATCTTGTAAATGTAAGTTTCTTTTTGAAAACTACGTCTATCCTTAATTAGTAATTCAATAAATGGTTTGCTGAAGCAAAAAGCTCTTATGTAAAAGTTTTGTAGCTTAAAGTCTAGGAAAAAAGCAAACTCAATTAAATCTTTTTGTTAATATAATTAAAAAGAAAAACTAGCCTGTTCTTCATCTTGATTTGACAGTGTTTGAATCATCAGTACATTTTGCAATTTCCATCTTCTTAGCTGTTGAAATTTATGTTCTCTTAGGGCTAACTGTATTAATATTGTATCCTAAAAAAAAAAAATTGTATCCTAGATTGTTTTTTCTTTTTAGATTTAGATTTATGCCACAGAATGTATACAATCACTAAAGAGACAGAGAGAGAGGGAAATAAAAATCACAGTCTCCCAGAGAAGATGGCCATGCCACATTCCCTTCTCTTTCAATATCCTCTCAGGATCTTGGGCACACATGCACACATGACCGGCATGATACTCAGTCTCTGAGTTCAGGACTCAAACCGTGGAGTCGGTCATGTGGGATCCAGTGCCTTAACCACCAGGCCACCTGCTGGCCCACCTAGGTTTGTTTTGTAAATAACTTCAAACTAATTTTAATTCAGAGATAGAGCTATCTTCTATAGATACAGGTGTGCGATTTATTAAAAATAAATGATCAGAGAATACATTTCAGAAAAAAAAACGTTTATTTGTCAGAGCTTTGTGGTAATTAGTAATCTCACAGATAATTTTTTTCAATTAACTGTTGAACTGATTCGATTAAAAGCAGTAATCGTATCAGTAGGAGACTAAAAATTTTCTTTAACACCTCTCTTTTCCCTGATACATTTTCCACCATTTGAATTATAAGCCTGGAAGATAAATTTGAGAAGGTAGTTGTGGAACTATTATTATTTTTTAAATTATTTATTTATTTAATTCCATCTGTTGTTATTGTTTTGTTTTTAAACTTGAGCAGAGAAAGAGAGAGAAAGGGAAAGCGAGAAAGCAAGCTGCCAGATCCAGACTTAAACCCATGATGGATCATGTGGGAATCTAGTACCTTTAACCACCACACAACCCGCTGGCCCAGATAATTATGGATCTTACAACTTACTCAGTTGTCATGGGGACCTCATGTGCCAAAATAAAACTGCATATATACACATAAACATATATGCATGTGCACACATATGTTTTATACATACACACATGCATGTATTTATATGCATAAACATATATATGTATACATGCACTATATATGTTATATATACACATATGCACACACATATATGAAATATATTATAAAATCTATCAAAATGATAAATCTATCAAAATGATGAATCTGTAGCTTTAGTCTTCAGAAACTATATTCATAATTTTATTATTTTCATAATCACTTTTTTCTTTTTTTTGGAGAGATTTTCACTGTAGGGCGCGTGCGCTCGCCAGACAGACAGAGAGAGACAGAGAGACAGAAAGCGAGAAATCACCCCCCAGGGGGGATGGTCATGCCGCAATCCCTTCTCCTGCATTCTCCTCTCGGGATCTTGGGCACGCACGCACACGCGCCCGGCGTGTGTTTTTTAAGCCACCGGGTCCGGGACACGAACCGCAGTCGACTACGTGGGAGTCCAGCGACATAGCCATTATGCTAACTGCTGGTTCCCTATCACTTTTGTTCTCAAGCACATTAACATCTGTAATGCTTGCAACAAAAGTACTCCAAGACTTTTCCTCAGGCCATAGCTCTTACTTCACAAGGACCCCAGTGAAATGCTTTGACTACAAAGGCTTCATTTTGCCAGTCACTGATGTTTGAAGCATGATGAAATGCTTGGCAGCTGACAAGGAGGCATTCCAAGTAGAAAAAGGAGCCCAAGAAGAGATTTAAAGTTCTGAAATAGCGACTATGTTTGGATACAATAAATAGTTCTGAATGGCTGTAAACCAGACTACTACTGATTGGGGCCTAGAGTGTAAGAAGCAGTAATCACGCACCTGGGGAGGGGAACTGCATCATGCGGAAGCTGCCACTGCTTTTTTTTTAAGAGAGGTTTTAGCTATTGGGCCCGTGTGCTCACTAGAGAAACAGAAAGAGACAGAGAAATAGAAAGCAAGAAATCAACCCCTAAGGGGGATGTCCACACTGCAATTCCTTTGCACATGTGCCCGGAGTGAGTTCTGGGCAGCCGGGACTGGGACTTGAACCACAGACAACTGCATGGGAGTCTAGTGACATAACCATGATGCCATCTGCTGATCCTAAAAGCTTTTGTTTTGTTTTGTTTTTAATACCACTTCATAATTTACCTAACAAGTAGATAAAGGTGAAGATAAAAAGAAGATAGGAATATATGTTTTTCATTACACAAATAAAAGTGTATGCAATGCCTTACACATATGGATTAAGAAAATTTGGTGTATTTCAACATATCGGATGAGATCTGCATTTCTCATTTATCAATCCCCTCTGTTTATTAGGTGTCTTCTGTATACATGTTTGAGATCTTTTAAAATAATACAGCCTCATTTGCCTAAACGAAATTAAAGCTCGACAACATCTCTGTCAGCTCAGAAAATACTTGAGTGCATTCTAATGAGACTTGGGGTTATTAATTAGGCACGTTCACTAACATTTATTAAGGAGAACTGATAACAGGGCTCTAAATTTAAATTCATCTTTCTGACCTCATCCTTCATTTATTCTCATACATATCCCATTATGGTCCTGTAAAAAGAGTATGATGGAGTTATATCATTAAGTGTTAATTATGTGGTACATATGGATCTTGGGCACGCACGCACACGCGCCCGGCGTGTGTTTTTTAAGCCACCGGGTCCGGGACACGAACCGCAGTCGACTACGTGGGAGTCCAGCGACATAGCCATTATGCTAACTGCTGGTTCCCTATCACTTTTGTTCTCAAGCACATTAACATCTGTAATGCTTGCAACAAAAGTACTCCAAGACTTTTCCTCAGGCCATAGCTCTTACTTCACAAGGACCCCAGTGAAATGCTTTGACTACAAAGGCTTCATTTTGCCAGTCACTGATGTTTGAAGCATGATGAAATGCTTGGCAGCTGACAAGGAGGCATTCCAAGTAGAAAAAGGAGCCCAAGAAGAGATTTAAAGTTCTGAAATAGCGACTATGTTTGGATACAATAAATAGTTCTGAATGGCTGTAAACCAGACTACTACTGATTGGGGCCTAGAGTGTAAGAAGCAGTAATCACGCACCTGGGGAGGGGAACTGCATCATGCGGAAGCTGCCACTGCTTTTTTTTTAAGAGAGGTTTTAGCTATTGGGCCCGTGTGCTCACTAGAGAAACAGAAAGAGACAGAGAAATAGAAAGCAAGAAATCAACCCCTAAGGGGGATGTCCACACTGCAATTCCTTTGCACATGTGCCCGGAGTGAGTTCTGGGCAGCCGGGACTGGGACTTGAACCACAGACAACTGCATGGGAGTCTAGTGACATAACCATGATGCCATCTGCTGATCCTAAAAGCTTTTGTTTTGTTTTGTTTTTAATACCACTTCATAATTTACCTAACAAGTAGATAAAGGTGAAGATAAAAAGAAGATAGGAATATATGTTTTTCATTACACAAATAAAAGTGTATGCAATGCCTTACACATATGGATTAAGAAAATTTGGTGTATTTCAACATATCGGATGAGATCTGCATTTCTCATTTATCAATCCCCTCTGTTTATTAGGTGTCTTCTGTATACATGTTTGAGATCTTTTAAAATAATACAGCCTCATTTGCCTAAACGAAATTAAAGCTCGACAACATCTCTGTCAGCTCAGAAAATACTTGAGTGCATTCTAATGAGACTTGGGGTTATTAATTAGGCACGTTCACTAACATTTATTAAGGAGAACTGATAACAGGGCTCTAAATTTAAATTCATCTTTCTGACCTCATCCTTCATTTATTCTCATACATATCCCATTATGGTCCTGTAAAAAGAGTATGATGGAGTTATATCATTAAGTGTTAATTATGTGGTACATATTGCCAGTGATACAGAAATTTAAAGGTGGTAGAACTGGTGCCCTTGAGATAGTCAGGAAGTTTTAAACACGTGGGGAACCTCTGTGCTCCACGATCTTCTCAGTACATGTGACAGAAGAGTATTGAAATGGGAAAATAAACTTATTGTAATATTCTTTGTCCACACTTTAGTATGTGCCTTACAGTGGAAACATAGGACATATCCCTAATATAAGTTCATTATGGATAGCTTACCAAAGTGTGTATTATTTAAACATCCTACTGTCCCAAATAGAGATCTGTTCTATAAATTCTGTATTGTGTTTCTCAGGGACTGGTGGTTTTCTCGTTAATTTTTGTTTTGTTTTGTTTTTGTATTTTTTCATAGAAAGTTAAAATGAAGAAGAATATTTCTTTGATAGAATTTTTTTTCAAAACATGCAGCAAAACCTTTTCTCCATTTTCAAGCCCTTGCATATTCTGTTTTCATTGACATTTTCCAATTCAAGGTTTTTCAACATTTTTTAAAAAATCAAGGATGGGGGACCAGTAGAGATGGCTTAATGGCTACATCACTGGATTCCCATATAGTCAACTGTGGTTCAAGTCCCAGACCCAGTGGCTTAAACTCACGCTGGGCACGTGTGTGTGCGTGCCCAAGATCCCTAGAGGAGAATGGAGGAGAAGGGGTTGCGGTGTGGCCATTCCCCCTGGGAGTAATTTCTTGCTTTCTGTCTCTCTGTCTCTCTCTCTCTGTCTTTCTGATGAGCATATGCGCCCTATAGCAAAAGCTCTCTAAAAAGAAAAAAAAACATGGATGGTAGAGAAAGAGGCGTCCCTTCCCAATTTCTATGTTTTGCCTTTAGTAATATTTAATTATATTTCACCCAAGTAATAATCATTTTTCAGTAATTATTGGCTTGATCCTTTAGAGAACACACTTTTGTTCACAAAAGTAAACCGTAGAACTCAAGAACATACTAACATTAAATATTTGGTGATACAGATTGATGTATAATTTAATGAATCAATATTATTAATATAAAGATAATCATTACTGTATAGATAATTCAAATATCAGGAGAACGTGCTGTTCTAAATGGTTTCATCTGAAGGTTGCTGTATTTTATCAATTCTAAGGTGCATGTATTCATAGCCTTCCCCCTCTGCTACCACAATATTCCTCACAGGCCAAGATGTCTTACAATCTCTTTTCATTAGGCAAGAATTTGTGCATAATTTGTGAGTAGACCTGATCTGATCCATGGTGGCATGTCTAGACAGCTCCAAATCCGTGTTTCATTCTACATGCTGTTTGAGAAGGAAATATAAATTTTGTTTCTTACTTTAAAAGCTTCCTAGGACCAGCAAATGGCATAACGGCTATGTTGCTGGACTCCCATGTAGCTGACCACGGTTCGAGTTCCAGACCGGGTGGCTTAAACTCACGCCAGGTGCGTGTGTGTGCATACCCAAGATCCCTAGAAGAGAATGGAGAAGGGATTGCAGCATGGTCATCCTGGGAGGTGATTTCTCGCTTTCTGTCAATCTGTCTCTCTTTTTGTTATTGCCTTCCAATAACACCTTCTACTGAGATTTGGAAAGAACTGACATCAGAACCGGCAGGATGTGTGTCAGAAGCTTGGAAGAAAAGGTCAGAGGTACTAATAGGACATCTTTTTAGGAAAAATTGCTTTCCTAACTGTCTTGGTGGTTCAGAGAATGCTATTGGTACAGAAAACATGGGTAGTAGCCTCTTCAAGTTGAAAAGTGATGTAGTAAATTCAGACAGGTTCCTTTATTTCACTTGCATTTTCGTTTTATGATAACACAAGGGTGATAGAGTTCAAACGATACGTCAGAGTAAGTCTAACAGAGCTCTTTTAGTAAGTATAAAACAAGGATTCTAAATGATAAAATCTTGAGTCATTCTCACATTGACAGCTTTTTAATTCATTTGTAGGACATATAAAATAATGGTGTATAAGGCAATTAATAACACCTTAGCAAACTGAGGGGAAACTGTAATTGGCTTCTTTTGCATGGTAAGTAACGTAGATATCAAAACTTTTTTTTATTGAGGATTTTGTGGGATCATCTCTATGTTGGTATGCATACTGTCACTGAAGGTATAATGTTTAGAAAGTACAGGATGGATTATAAAGTAATAGTAAACCAGAAATTATTCTTTTTTACTTCTTTGTTCTATGTATCTGATACAAGGCTAGTGATTTTTTGTTTCTTTCCTGACATTTAATTACAGGTGAAAACTCCACCTAACCACGTCAAAAACCTTTTTTTTTTTTTTTTTTAAATTTGACTTTTATTTTAATCAGATTTTACGATGTCATTTTGCTAAATAAGTATGTTTCATGAATTATGTTAGCGATTTTCCCTAGACCATATTTGGCATGATTTCTTCTGATCTGCTTTAATGATTTATAAGAAATTCATGGGCCCTGAGAAAAAACATGTTGATCAATAGGGGGCTCTCCACTACCTAAGTCTTATTACCTTACAATTTCACTCTCATAAACATTATTCTTTATTCAAATCAGCATAAGTCCTTATAAGAGGAAATAACACTTTTTAATAACACTCTTGATAAAATCATTTATTATGTGCATGTTAAATTTTATTCCATCAGAATAAAGAAAGGAAAATGGAGATATTAGGACTTAATATCTTATGCTTTTTCTGACTAAAAGTATTGATTTTAGTTAACCAGAGTGTCTGTTTTCCTAGCTCATAAATTCCACATCCAACGGAGATGTACAAATACAATTTTTCTTTAAGATATTAGAAATGTGGGAGGGATAAGGTCATGGTTTTCATTATCTAGATTGTTAGGAAACACTTTGTACAAACAGCTCCTAGCATTTATCTCACCATAGAGTTATTATTTTCATACAAGTCTGTTGACTGAACCTACCCATGCACTTTTGGCAGCAGGAATTTTTACTCCATCTTTAGACAGAATACTTAGGGCTTTGCCCAGCTCCCAGCCTATTGATAAGTGCTCAGTAAAATACAGTGAAGGGACTATAAACGGCAAGAAGTGAAAGACTTAATCTGTCCTGTCCCTGTCACTGAATAGGTACCCCAGTAAACATCTTAGGTTTAATAAAGAAAAGAAACACATTAAAAAAATAACTTTCTCCCAAATTATGAGCAAATAACAATATGGAAGGGAATCATTTCAATTGCGTTTCCACACCTGTCCTTTGAGGAGCTGCCAAGTCACCCTTCCCACCAAGGACCTCCCTTCAAAGCCCTCTTGTATGGCTGGCTCAGCTGCAGAAAGAGGGTGGGCAGGAAGCAGGCCATGACTCCCTGACCTTGCTTCCCACAGACTCTGGGCCAGCTGCTGACCTGGGACAGGCAGGTTTTCAGTAGGCCTGCCAATTGAGTTCATTCTGTTTAAGGGAATGTTTATGTACATATTATTAAACAGGCTCTAATTCAACCTTTAGTAATATTTCCTCTTTGACTGGCTCCTCTGTGAAGTTAAGATTCCAGGGTGTGGATGATCTGTAAATTAAACAGACCTTTTTTTTTTTTTTTTTTTTTTTTTTTGGTTGAGTATTCATATCTTTCAGGGTTACTGCAGATTTAGTGACTGACAATTTCTCTTTAGAACCTTATTTCAGGCTACAGATTAATGGAGTTGAAATGCAACCTACAGTTATGAGGAGTTGAATCGAGAAGTGAATATGAGTTGTATGTTCATGATATCATAGACACGGAGTTGAATAAAGGCTCTTGAATCTCTTAAACTTGGAGCACGATATTATTTTATGCAGGGTAAATTTATTTTTAAAACCTTGGTCCCTGACTCTTCACTCTTGTAATTCTCTAATTTTGCCTCTTCTGGATCTGATTCTATGACCTACCCCCTGCCTTTTGCATATGTTTTTCATCTCTTTTCCATGTCAAAGTTATGTCTTTTACCCTCACATCTCAGCAGTGTGAATTTTAAAATGATTTATATTCTAAAGGTTTAAGGAAATGATTATTTTAAGAGAGAAGAGGCCAGGAAATTTTAGCCATTTCTATAGCACACAGCTATGTCAAATAACAAGAGTTTAGGCTTCTAAAAAAAAGAAAAGAATGGCTTCTTTTGGTCATCTCCAGGTGGTAATCCCACATCAAGTCCTGCCATTAACACGACTAGAGTCAGTTATCCTAACAGATGTTTCTGTAGGTTATTGCCAGTGAACAAAGCGCTGCCATTACTCAGCAGATACTTCAGGTAGCAGCATACGTCAGGAGCATGCAACAAACAGAATTTATCTTAGCAAAAATGGAGTGAGATAGAATTGAAACACAGAGGGGAAAGAAAATGAAGAAAACTCATTGACAGCTGAATTGCTCACTCTTGCTTTGTCTCTCTCCTCCTTTTGAAAGACCCAGAGAACTGTCACAACTGAAAACACTGAAAGACAAACTTTAGAATGCCCGCATTGAATCAACAAGAGTAGAGTTTTTGAAGCAAGAAAAGGGGCAAGTGAAGAAAAAAGATAGTAATTGAGTATGGGTCTACCAAAATGATAATAAACATTAAAATTAAAATTCAGGTACAGAAGGCAAGGAAAAATCATACTTCTTTTTTCTTTTTTTTTGGAGAGGTTTTTTGCTATAGGGCACGTGCACTCTCCAGAAAGACAGAGACAGAGAGACAGAAAGCGAGAAATCACCCCCCACGGGGGGATGGCCACGCTGCAGTCCCTTCTCCTCCATTCTTCTCTCAGGATCTTGGGCACGCACACACACGCACCCAGCGTGAGATTAAGACACTGGGTCTGGGACTTGGACCATGGTCGACTACATGGGAGTCCAGTGACATAGCCATTATGTTAACTGCTGGTCCCAAAATCATTTACATTTTACAACATTTATTGTCCTAGTTGATGAACTAGATATTTTACTAGATTTCACTCTTAGAACCCTGTGAACAAACTGTTATTATTATTATTATTATTGTTATTATTTGGAGACGTTTTTGCTAAAGGGCGCATGAGCTTGCCAGAGAGACAGAAAGTGAGAAATCACCCCCTAGGGAAAATGGCTACACTGCAATCCTTTCTCTTCCATTCTCCTCTCAGGATCTTGGGCACACATGCAACACACGCGCCCAGTTTGAGTTTAAGCCACTGGGGCTGGGACTTGAACCAAGGTCGAATACATGGGAGTCCAGCAACATAGCCATTATGCCAACTGCTGGTCCTACTGCTATTATTATTAGTTTTCTTGGAGCAGTTTTTTCCTTAGTGAGGGTGCACTCATTGGAGAGAGAGAGAGAGAGAGAGAGAGAGAGAGAGACAGGGAAATTTAGAAATCGCCACCTAGGGGGATGACCAGCCATAATCTCATCTCCTCTGTTCGTTTCCAGGGATCTTAGGCATGCATGCACACTCGCCCAGCATGATTTTCATACCTCCAGGCCCGGGACTTGGACACTTGATTAGTCATGTGCAAGTCCGACCATGTAACCACTATGCCATCTGCTATCCCCATAAGCTGTGAGATTTTGTTGTCAGTTTTTACTTCCTTACAGACTCTTTCTTCAGTCTTTCAACAATAGCTTGTACATGGTCATGGATTATTAATCTGTGGACTAAAACAATATTTACTTTCCATGTGCCTTAGTATACACATCTTTTAAATAGGGATAGTGGAAAGATATTTCCTACCTCTTAGAATTGTTAGATAATAAAAATCTTAATGTACTCTCGGTTATGTGGACTATGACACTTGTAAATTATTGCTCCTCTTACTTTTTTCAAACTAAATATCGACTACTTGCTTTTCAGAGCCTAGAGGCTGTCTTCTCAGAAATTAAATATAGCATCATCTATTTCACCTTCGAGGAAAAGATCTACTATTTTCTATACCTTCAGAAATTGTGGCTCTAGAAATTGTACCATAAATTATCTCGTTTTCCTCATACTAACTTGATTAAACACTTTTAATTTCGTTGGGTTCTGACCTAGTCCTCGAACTATGCAAAGCGAACTCTGATCTAAATAGGAATGAGGTGCTGGTTTAAATAACCAGGAATGGTTTATAACTTTGCTTATTGGCCATATGTAAAATTTTGTAGTTATCGAGTAACCAAAAATATGGAAATGTAATCAAGTTAAATTGACAAATGAAGGCATTGAAGTCACCCTACTAAAATCTTTAATTGCCATACTTATGTTAATAATCAGGGATCTAGTCCTTTGATGTATTTATATGTAAACCACATCTTTGTGTTCCTCCTTAATATATTTCATGTACAAATTTTGCACGACTAAAGGCAATAGAATGTACTGTTTTAAAAAGTATTGATCATAAGATTCACCCATGAAGTTTGCTAACAATTCTGCTTTGTGGGTCCTAACCCCAGAAGTTGATTCCATGTGTATATAGTGGGGTCTAATAATTTCAATTTTATTGAGCACCCTATGGGTACCTGATCCTACATTGGTTATTATAGTATAGGGACCAATTTAGAACCCTAATTTCCTACAGAATAACAGGTAGTCAATGAATTCTTGAATGAATGAATCAAAGACTCAGTAAGCAAATTAAAGTGCATCAGCTTATCTGAATGGAGACTCATGAGATTATAACTTAATTAATGTCATTTATTATTACTTACAGATATGTAAGTAGAAACCATGATCAGATTCATGGGGCCTATACATTAGACTTGGTTATCCCTGACTAATACTGGACTGAATTCTTGATTTTTAGCACAATTTCTTTCTGGTATAATAATAAATTTATGGCACTTAACTATCATCTCGTACTAATAATTCTTTTGTCATATAAAAACATTTCCATCCTCCATTGTTTTCTTTTCCCAGTACTTTTTCCTTTTTTTTTTTTTTTTTTGAGAGGTTTTTGTTATAGGGCGCTTGCGCTCGGCAGAAAGACAGAGACAGAGAGAGAAAACAGGAGAAATCACCCCTTAGGGGGGATGGCCATGCCGCAATCCCTTCTCCATTCTCCTCTCGGGATCTTGGGCATGCACACACACGCGCCCAGTGTGAGTTTAAGCCACCGGGTCTGGGACTCGAACCATGGTCGACTACATGGGAGTTGAGCAACATCACCATTACGCTAAACGCTGGTCCCTCTCTTCCCAGTACTTCTGTCAGCATCTTTATTTAGAATACCACCACACCCTCGTCACCATGCCACACATTTTAATCAGTGTATTGTATTTTACAAGAGAGAATTGATAAGAATAAGGAAACAGTAAAACTTACATTAATTTGCATTATACATTTCAAGCTCATTGAATTGGCTTGAAATGGTTTAATTTCATTATATTAATTTTCCATTATTTTGGAGTTAACAGCTAACAATGAGTGGGTGAACCTGGTGTGCAGTATTGGAAGCCAGAATTGAGTTATTAGGACTATATATTAAAATATAAGCAACCTGTGAAAGGAACTGAACTTCAAATTATGAGTGGTAGAAATCAGTGGAAAATAAAAAAGAAAACTTAGTTATTCTTTATATATATCCAAAAGCTATACTTTGAGTACCATTTTAGAAATTAATTATTTTTTTCTAATTAAAAGATATCTATTTGTTGTAACATCAAAAGATGTGTAACAAAGCAACAGCATATTATCCAGTTCCATTACTTAGCTATAATTTTAATGAATCTTTTTGTATATGTTATTCTCATAAACTTAAGTGTATTAGAAGCATATGTTTTGTATGTTTTTAATTACTATGCTATTACTAGCAGTTTTTCATTTCATTAAGAATTATTAGAAAGTATGTCAATTACTGCATATTGCTCTGTTATATAAATGTACAACATATTATTTATTTCTCTATTATTGCATAGTTTATTTTCTTTTTTGTTCTAATATAAAAACAGTCTCATACATGAAGGATTAGAGTATACATCTAATTATTTAATGCAAACAAATTCTAAGTAGAATTGCTGGGTCATATTATCTAATTGTTCTATAGAAACTTTTATCAATTTGTGACCTCATAACTACTGTTTAAAAGCATTCATGTTTTAGGACCAGTGAATGGTATAATGTTTATGTCATTGTACTCCCACATAACCAACTGTAGTTTGTGTCCCAGACTCAGAGACTTGAAACTCACACCAGGTGCATGTGCATGAGTGCTCAGAATCCTAAGAGGAGAAGGGATTGCGGCATAGCCATCCCACCTGGGGGAGGGGTGATTTCTCACTTTTTGTCTCTCTGTCTCTCCCATCAGTACATATGCCCTATAGCAAAACCCTCTAGTTTATTTTTTTTTTTTAGTGCATTTTCACCTTTCCATAGCATATCAGCTTAAGGCAGTTACAAAATAGTATCTCATTTATTTTATTTTATTTCATTAGTAAAATATTGAAATAAACTAAAGTCTTCCTTTCCTCTTCATTATATTTTTTTCAGGTTTTGGGAGGCCTGGGAAAAAGATAAACTTTAGTTTTATCCCAAGTGTGGTTGGTATGGGATATAAATATCACCAGATCAGAAATGGAGGTAGTTGCTAATAAACTTGAGGAATTCAAGTGGTGATATTCACCTGACCTTTATGATAGTCACAAGAAAAAAACAGAAAAATAAACAAGAAATTATAAAATAAAAAGAATGAATACATCCAGTAAATATTTTGAAAGTTCAGTCTGTTTGAGATCATTGGAGAGATCATACTTATTAAGACCATGGGCTTTTGTATTCTGTCGCTGTGAGTTCAAATCCTAGCTCTGCCATGTATTAATTGGGTAGTTTTATCTATCTATCTATCTATCTATCTATCTATCTATCTATCTATCTATCTATTTATTTTAAGAGAGAGATTTTGCCATAGGGAGCATGCACTAGCCATAGAGACAGACAGTAAACAAGAAATCAACCACCATCCCCACCCCTAGAGTGGATGGTCATGCCACAATCCCTTCTCCTCCATTCTCTACTCGGGATCTTCAACATGCACACACATACATGCCTGGTGTGAGTTTTAAGCTGCCGGGTCCAGGACTCGAACCATGATCAACTGTGTGGGAGTCCAGTGATGTAACCATTATGCCATCTTTTAGTCCCAGCTGGGTGGTTTTAACCAAGTTAAGTGCCTTCCCTGTCAAGTGAGAATAGCAAGGCAATTTCATAGGATTGCTGTGAGCATGAAACAACAATTTTAGAAGTATTATCCCTACTCTTGAAATAGCGAAGGCACTTAGTAAATGGTAGCATAAACAATAGCAGCACAAGTAGTAATTGATATATTATGATTGTTTCTAATACTGGGTCAGACTGGCAGACACACAAAAGTGTGGTCAATAGTGACCTTTGAGATCTTTTGGTTCACCATTAAGGTGTTCTCCTAAAATCACCTTCACCCTAACAATTTGCCATTTGTCACTATTACCTGAAATTCTACCTTAAAATTTTTTTTTGTTCACTTTACCTCAAACATTTTAAATTTTAAAATGGGAATATCGGGGACTTATTTTTTTTAACTAATCACTTTAATTAGTTGATCAGATTCTGAATACAGATCTTAACAATGAGAAATAGGAGTGCTCTGCCAATCTGATGGGGTCAGTGAAGAATGGTGCCCGTGATTTAGAGAAGTGGCATAGCAATAATAGCCACCAATAAGAATGGTTAGGAAGAATACTTTAGGTAATTTGATAGTAAAGAGCTGAATACAGTGAATGCATTTGATAAAATGACTTGCAAAGGAAAATGTACGCATTGTGTTATGTATATGATTAGTAGCAAGAAAACGAGTTCTTTAAATCACTGAATTCTGAAGAACAGGTCTTGTGTAGAAACAGACAAGGTAAACGGGGTAAAACAATAATACAATGAGAGCTCAAGACAATGCAGCAAAGTACAGGTTCTTCTAGACATGTTGGTCCCTGGGCTCCCCCATCTCCATGATGTTACTTTAATAATAAAACCCACATTGAAGCATGCATTGGGTGCTAATCATGTGGTCTGGAAGACGTGGAAAGGCAACTGTATTATTGACAAGATGAGATCAGGAGTGTGTGAATTTGGATTGTAATAGAAGAAGTTTTCCTGAGACTGCAAGGCTCAGAACCTATGAGAGGTGTGGCCGATACCTTGCCCCTCCCTCTTTCTTCATCCACACCAATGAACATGAAGTAAGTGGACTTCCTGTGTCTCTCCTCTGGTTCACTGGCTCCCCTGGGCAGACTGCACGGAAGGCCTAAAGCAAGGGCATGGGGATCCTACCAGTGGGGACCACTGTAGTTTAGCTTATAAACTTTAGTTTGTGTTTTCAGCCTTGTGACATCTTGTGCCAGTCTCTGGTTTCCATTTACTTACCACCACCCTTTAAGGAGTGACACACCCAGTGGGGTTAGAATGTTCAAAAGTGGGGAACACAGCAAGGATATCTCCAGAATTGTGACAGAAACTTGAGGGGCTTTTTCCTTTCACACAGACTAGCCATCTCTGTAGGATCCTTGGGCAGTCTTTTGCTGTCTCAATAGTACATTGTTCAATAGTTGTAAGAAGATTATACTTGCTGAATAGTCAAATGCCAAATGGATGGGACCAGCAGGTAGTGTGGTGGTTGGAGCACGGGGCTCCCACGTGGCTCCCACGTGGCTGACCGTGATTTGAGTCCTAGACCTGGCAGCTTGCTTTCTCACTTTCCCTCTTTCTCTGGCGAATTTAATAATAATAATAGTAATAATAATAATAAAATTAAATAAGTCTTTTAAAGAAAAACAAATCAAATACCAAATTGAATTCACTACTTAATATTTTTGTTAGTATATTGGAATAAATAGACATAGCATAAAAACAAAAACAAAAACCCAACTCTGTGAGGAATCAGGTCCTATTTTCATCTTCTGTGAGGCCAACCCTAGTCTACCTGCTTTCTTTTCTATGACAAATAATTATGACCCAAAAAGTCTAAATATTTTTGTTCATACTTTTTCCTTCAATGATACATTTTAGAAGTATGAGTCTAGGATCTCAGAATTGCTTCTTGGTGGAAAAACCTAGTCTTAAAATTCAGCTGCCTCTTGATTATCCAAGAACTCATTATTGAACTTTCATAGGGGCATTTTCCAACCCTCTGTTTTTCCTTCCTGTCCTTCAGACCACTCGCCTTGAGCTACTTCCTTCCTGATTTGCACTTTCAGTAGAAGATGGATCTCTAGAGAAATTGAATTCAAATCATTCATCTTTATTGCTTATAGAGGAGAGTTGATAGGGAGGAAGTTGGAATGAAAGAAATGAGATTTTAAATCTCTGCTCTAGATTTCATTTATTCCACCCATGTTTATCGATTGTCTACTGTGTAATAGGTACAGCAGGGGATATAGCAAGCATAAAGCATGGTCCCTGCCCTCCAAGAGATTTTAATCTCCAAAAAGTGAAGTTCTATACACAAATTATCCTATCTTAAATCCTCCATTGAGCAATGCTGGTATAAATAAATACATATACATTTAAAAACCACCAGGAAATTATAAGTGTCATATAAACAGCTTACAAAATAAATAGTGTACAAAATCAGTTTAGAAAGTGGCAAGTTAAGAGGGTATGTGATCTGGGAAAGATTTACTGAAGAGCTAACATTTGTCACAAGTTAGATTTGTAAGAACATAATACCTGTGGTTATTTCAGATTCTAAAAGTATCTATTGATTATACAAAATTAGAAAGTACAGAAAAGCATAAGAAGAAAAAAAATCAAAATTACTCCTAATCCTATCTCCTAGTGTGATCCTCATAGTTGCTTTCTTGTAGCATATTGTTAGAAGCTTTATCCCCTCTCTACATGTAGATGTGTTTGTATTTGTATTGTGTCAATCAAAGACCCAAAAGAAAGTATTTGGCAAGGTCAAATTATACAAGTGAGCAAAACACAGGGGCCCCACAAAGGGCAGTGGAGTAACCCAGGTCTAGTAACAAGTCAAGGAGCTATTATCACCTCTAGGCCTATTAAAGAAGAGATAGTGGGGGAACCAGCAGTTAGCGTAATGGCTATGTCGCTGGACTCCCACGTAGTCGACCGCGGTTCGCATCCCGGACCCGGTGGCTTAAAACTCACGCTGGGCACGTGTGCGTGCGTGCCCAAGATCCCGAGAGGAGATTGGAGGAGAAGGGATTGCGGCGTGACCATCCCCCCTGGGGGGTGATTTCTCGCTTTCCATCTCTCTGTCTCTGTCTGTCTGTCTGGTGAGCGCACGCGCCCTATAGTGAAAAACCTCTCCAAAAAAAAAAAAAGAAGAAGAGATAGTGGGAGAATGTGGTTACTAGAAAACAAACAAACAAAAAAAGCAAGTAGAGAAGAAGAAATCTTGAGAGAAGCAGTTACCTTCATGCAAGGGATATAGCTGGTCCAAGCAATCTTGAAGGGAGAGAATAAATACCCTCTTCATCTCTACCACTTTTTTACCAGATCTCAATGAGGTTTCCTGTTGGCCAATCCAACTGGAAAACAGACACAAGGAGAGTCCATTAAGTAACACATATAGCTTTGTTTCCTGGGAGCAGAAAACAAAATAGAAAAAAATCATAAATAAGTATGGGAAGGTCAATTATCCCATCTTCCAAAATTAAATCAATCTGTACAATACAGTTTTGCAACTTGTTCATCATAACTGTGTATATATTATAAAGTTCTCTGTTAGATTTTTTGGGGGGCCCAGAGGGTGTGTGCACTCACCAGAAAGAGAAAGAAAGAGAAAGCACTCTCAGTGGAGTATGATCACACTACAACTCCTTCTCCTCCATTTCTGTACCCTGCTAGGATTTTGAGCATGCATGCATATACACCCTACATGTTTTGCAAGTCATCAGAGCCAGGATTTGAACTGGAGTTTGCTGTATGGGATCTGGCTCCTTTAACAACTAGGCCATGAGGCTGCCTTGATACTGTTTTTAATCATTACATATTATTCTGTTAAATGAATGACTAGGAATTATTCAAAGAATATAATACATATAAGAATTAGAACGATTTCACTTTTCCACTGTTAAATTAATGTTATTCATATGTGTGAGAGTGTGTGTGTATGTGTTCATTCATTTATTTACCTCTGTGCATACATCTCCATTTTCCCAAGATCACAAAGAAATAGAATTGTTGGATCAAAGGATATGCTTATAGTATATGCAAGGCTTTTGACATACATTGCCAAATATTCTCCCAGAATGCTATGCCAGTTTGTTAAAGTGGACCTTAGTGGGTAAGATTTTGATACACGGAGATGGATGGACTAATGACAGGTGGACATTTGGAGAAACTTCCAAGTGGGCATTATTAAAAAGGAAATGGAACTGAAAAGGCACAAGTTATATTCCATGTTGGAGAACTCATTTAGTTTGACTTTAATAGAATTAACAAGGTCTAACATTTCATTTCCACTCCTAGTATTGGAAAACCCCAATGTTAAGATAAACCAGAACTGTTATACAAGGGAGCCTGACAAAGCTTAACTTCAGAAATCATATCCGAGATAGCTACAAGATTGAAACTGGTTAAATGGGATGAGTCAGAACTCAAAATACTGAAGATGTGCCTGGAAGAGTTATGTTCAATGAATACCAGACAGCTTAGTACAAGTGATGAAACCTAAGAAGGCCACTGGACAAACTTGGTTCAGATGGTATCTCTACCAGTAATTAGTGACTCTGGACCAAGTGATGTCAAGTTTTTTGGCGTGCAGGTTAGAGACTGTTTTGAAAAGTGCTTGACACCGCCTTTAATGCTTGGTAGGGGCTCCATAACTTGATCACTACTAAAGAGAGTAAATGGCAACTGTATCTTGGACCCTATTTTATTGGACACTGACTCAATAGGTGGGGGAAGGGCAGCACAGAACTGCCGGTGTGAACCACGTAAACAACTTCATACTGAATATTTAACAAACTGGACAGAGTTATTTAGAGAGATTTTTTTCTTTTTTAATGAAAAATAAAGATTTCTCTAATGCAAATGTATGGAAAAATAAAGATAATTGGATTGATTGTAAATGATATCCCATAGTTTTTAAAACCCTTGGAAGCCTATCATCACTTATTTCTCTTTGAGCACTGTAAAGGAATGACGTTTTAATATTAGGAATAAGTTTTTGACAGTTTAAAATTCTTAAAAGTTTATTTATGTGTTTATTTCTTGAGACAGACAGAGACAGGAAGTTCCACCAGGGTCTTGTCATGCCATGACTACTCCATCCCCCAACCCTTCCAGTCAGCCAGATTACAAGTGCATGAGGACTCACCATCATGTTCAGGTTCACCCAGGAACTGAACCGAGAGACTCCCCTTATGGCTCCGGTATTGCACAGTGGTTCCCTGCCCTCTGTGCCTCCATGGCTAGGACTTAGAAATTTTTGTAATGCATTAATATATGCCTTTTATTTAGCCTACTCAGATCCTATTTACCTTTCTTTGGGTACTATGAGGATGATTTCCTTCAGAGAAACTCCCGTTTTCGGCCCAAGACGTTTGTATGGACCTCAAAGAAAAGAACTCATAATGAAATAATGCCTATTCATAGCACATCCCTTCCCTAACTCAGTGATTGGCTTGAGGGTGATGTGAGCATAGTCTGTCCAATCAGAGTGAAACCTGAGATTTTATGAGACTTTTAGTACAAGCCCAGTTTTTCTTTTTCCCCAATAGACTTAGGCTCATAAGGGAGAAAGCCTGAAACTGTTGCTAGCTGTCTTGCTATCATGAGACTGCTTGATAAAAATTAATTAATTAATTAATTAATTAAGTAATTAATTAATTAAAATTTTAAAAAGCCAACATGGTGATGGCCATTAGTGAGCTGAGCTGAGAGATGGAAAGAGAGCAGCGAGCTCCTGTCACTCTCTTGATACTCTTGGCTATCAAACTATATCTGAAGTTAGGTATCCCCTTGAACTTTACAGTTACAAAAGACAATCATTTTCTTTGTCTACTTTGGTTAGTTTTATTCCAGATTTTCTGTCATCTGCAATGGACATAGAATAGACTAAGAGAGTTGGTTCAGTTGCTTATTTTTCATGGAATGTGAAGTCATAGTTAGGATCTTAATTCTCCCCCAGTTCCCATGATAGGAATAAAAATTAAATTTCATGCTAGCCAGCAGAGTTTGAGAACCAGTAAGTTAGAATATGCTGAAGGTCAAAATAGCATCTCTTTGGACTCGAGGGCATAATTTCATATCTTTTATGCACTAGAATCATCAACAGAGAGTTCTCTCACCACTGAAATTCCGCACTTTTAAACGAAATACGTGTAAGGCAAACATGTGAGGAATCTTGTGCAATTTTCTGTTTCATCAAAATAGAATCTTCTGAGAGGAGAGAAATATGCATTTGTTGGGTGCTTTTTGTTGCAAGTCCAGATTGTCTGGCTCAGCGTACAATAAATCATTTGTATTTTTCTCTGTAGTCTTCTCATTCAGGATAAAAGCGACACACGGACTGCCAGCCCAGGTCCACTCAGTGCAGACTGATTTCTTCACTGCTTTCATCTCAGCAGTTGCTAATGTCACAAATAGGCAGGCTTTGAAGTCAGAGGGAGGGGATAGGCAGCACAACTCCTTAACTGTAGAGCAACCAGGAAACTTCTTTGGAAATCGCAATTTCAGCATCAAATTCAGTTAGTGCACTCTTGCTTGAAGGGATTAGGGGGGAATCACTGCCGATTGACATGTAAGACTATTTCTCGCTTCTTTCTCTTAGTCTCAGGTGTGAGCAAAACTCTTGTCCATGGTATTCACGGAGTGAAGCTGAAGAGAATGAAGAACTGAGAACCTGGGGCTTTGGAGAGGTCCCAGCCCTGTGGCTGATATTATCAGTATCTGTCTTTAGTGTGGCTTTGCAATTTAGGAGAAAGGTAGACCCCTCCAAATAGTGCCTGAAATAGAGAAGAAAGAAGGAAGACTTGGTGTTTGCTTTCTTTCCTTCTGTACTTGTTCCCCCCTGCCCCATGTTTGTCTTCCTTTAGTCATTGAGGCAGATACAGATCTTCATGACTGACATTTGAGTTATCTGTGGATCGCTTTGAACATAGGGTAAAAGGTGCTTATACTGGTCTCTGAATTTTTTGTGTATGGTCTCTGTACTGGTTAGCTGGGAATAAACTTATGGGACCAGCAGATGGTGTAATGGTTATGTTGCTGGGCTCCCATGTAGTTAACCCTGTTCAAGTCCCAGACCTGGCAGCTTAACATTCACACCAGGTGGGTGTGCATGCATGCCTAAAATTCCGTGAGGAGAATGGAGGAGAAAGAGATTGCAGTGAGACCTTCCCCCTGGGGAGTGATTTCTCACTTTGTCTCTCTGTCTCCTGGTGAGTGCATACACCCTATAGCAAAAACTCTCTTAAAAGAAAAGTAAAACAAAACAAAACCAAACCTAAACCACATACAGTGTGGATAAGGAGGAAAAGGCACTAATAAATAAATGAATCATCTCAGTCTTTTTCTCTTTCTCCAAGCTGTATACTACTATCTATCTTGAAGTAGGAAGAGGTATAGGGAATATTTTTTTTTTTGAAAACTGCCTTTGTCCACACACTTTGAGCACACCATTGCATGAATTTTAATTCCATAGTTCATAATTTTCCTCGTTTGCTTTCCTGCCTCTTGTCTCTGCTTAATTTTCCATCTGCCTCTCTTGCTTCTCTCTGTTTCTGTCATTCTCTTCCTTCTTGTTTCTAAGGAGCATTTTCACACTTAAACTCAAAGCTAATTTATGCAGTCACTTTTGTGTCCTTCTCTCTGACCATGTATTTACTCCTAGTTTTCCTCTTTAGGTATCTTCCTTTCCTGAATTTTTCAAAGCCCTAAGACTTTGGGCAAGGTCTGCCCAGGGCGCCTGCACCATTTTTTAGGGGAAAGGCCTTGCAAACTTTAATTGGACAGTAACATTCCATCCTTGGTATGACTGACTGAACATCCACAATTCTTTCTGGCATGAGATTTTTCCAGAGGCCCTGTCCCTAGTGCTTGCATGCCAGAACTTGGAATTCCAGATGTGATGTTCAGCTGTGGACAGTGAATTTGCCTATAAAAGCAAATCTGAACCTTACCCTCTCATGATTACTTAAAAGACAAAATTTCCATGACTTTCTTTCTCTCCTTTTTTTGTGTTTTTAGTGTAATGCATGAGTTGCTCACATTTAGATAAGAAATATCAACATGCTGGTAGTATAATTATTTCACAACAGTAAAGATAGTGAGTTTTGCAAACTTATATCCGGTATCCATTCCTTCTGACAGAGGCTCACATTTCCTCTTGGAACTTGGTTTAAACATGTAGATGTAACAAACTTGATTTGCATATGCATAATAAAAACAAATTTCCTTCTTATTTATCAATTGATTGGTTGATACTAGAGGGCTCATGTGTTTACCAGAGAAAGTGAGAAAGCATTCCACATAGGAAAAGACCACGATGCAATTGAGTGTGCTTACACACACACACACACACACACGCACACATGCATGCATGCTTGCCTAGTTTGTGTCTCAAGCTGTCAAGTCCAAACTTTAACCGCTGTGTCTGGTTACCTTAACCACCAGGCCATAGAGCCAGCCCGCCATTTGCCTTATAATTAATTTCCTAATTCCCCACAAGTTGCATGTGATTTAATAGTTACTCAACAGCCTCAGTAAAAGGTCTGGTCAATTGCAAAAGGCAAGAAGTACTGAGGAAGAAAAACTTAGAAACAGTAACCTCAACATGGAAATATTGCCAGGTGTAGAGCAGCCATCTGAGAAAACATGGTGTGACCTTTAGACACATGCAGAAATGCGCTTCCATGAGCTACTCTAGCAATGGCTATTGAGAAGCATTTACATATAAAAGCGCTACCTGCCTGTTGTTATCGGTTATCTTAGCCAAGCAGGTTTCTCTCCTGGAACATCGTGCATCCCATGCTGGAGCAGGTGGTGTGAGAGAACAGAGAGGGTGAGACTCCACCTTCAGGTCCCAACTCCCAGCCCTGTGAGCCTTGGAAAATTACCGAGAACCAGAGCCCCACTTCTTCATCTATTAAATGTGATCTAGGAATAACACTGTCTTGCAGATTTGTTGATAAATAGAACAAATATTTTATGTCAAATACCCCACATGTTTGTGCTTAAACTTACAGAAAACTTACTGCATGCCAGACAGTGTCTGAGTGCCCTGTAAATACTCTTCCATTTCTCATACAGCCCTGTACGTAGCCCTATCTTTATTTTTTTATCATTGCCATTTTTTAGAGAATAACAGTGAGCTACAGAGATGTCAGCACACCTGATTAAGATCATGCAGTCAGTGGCAAAATTAGAATTCCAACCCAGACATCTAGTCAACCAAGCCTAGCACCTAAGCACAGAGTTGTGCCTTCCATAGAACACGTTACATCATGAATGCTGTGTTTCATTCCTGATGGCTACTCTGTCGTGCGTTCAAGATTTCCTGTTATAACATTAGTTCTTAGTTCTGTGACATGGTTGTTGCTGTAATGCGACTTTTGCCTTAACATCTAGCTTGCTCTTTTTCCTTTTCTTCTTTTCTTTTTTTTTAAAGGGCATGAACACTTGCCAGAAAAGACAGAAAGACAGAAAGAGAAAGCAGCTCCCAATGTGGGCATGGCCATGTCACAATTCCTTCTCCATTTCTTTATGTTGGAATTGTAGGCATGCATCACACACATTCAGAGTAAAATCACCGTGCTTACCCTCGATGATAATGTCACTGGGACTGAATCTGAATTGAGGTTTTACTATTTGAGATCTGGTACCCCTAACCACTAGGGCCACAGGGCTGGCCCTGGCTTCTTCTTTTCTTTTTTTAATAATTATTTATTTAATTTTATTTATCATTATTATTGAATTTGATATGGGGTACATGTATTCACCAGAGAGAGGGAGAGGGGGAGGAAGGGAGAGAGAGGGAGAGAGAAAGCTGCCAGGTCTGGGAATCAAACCACAGTCATCCATGTGGGATTCCAGCACCTTGACTACCACAACTGCTGGTCTCCCAGGCTTCCTCTTTTAATGTTACTGTTTTCTTGCCCGCTCTTTTTTATCATGTGTCTACACTTACTTTCCCTGACCCACTCCCCAATACCTTTCTGCCCTCTTAGGCTAACACATATTTGATAACATTGTTAGGTTTACTTTGAAGTCCCTTTCTCTGCAATGAGAGTTCTTCAACAATAAATTAATAGGGGATACATTGTGACCCACATCTGCTATAGGCAAATAATGTATTTTGTTTTCAATGGTTTCTCTCTACAACTACACCCTGGTCTGAAAATGAATGGCCTTGTTTACCTCCAGCGCTTCTTTGGCTTGATCTTCAAGGCAGGCAACACCGCTCCACCAGACTCCTTGCCAAGCACCAGTCTGCACACACTATGCACTTACACAAGGGCCTGTTCTGGAACACAGAGTGGGAGATACAGTCACCTGCCAGGTGGTAATGTCAGATATGTTTTTAAAAATGGAATGAGACTCTTCTCTCCAGTGTCAGCCATCACTCCCCGTTGTCTTACTCTCAGCCCCCTGATCCCTGCCTTTTCACTAGCCTGGCCCTGCAGTCCTCTGAGCTCATGATGAATACTTTTGCATTTGATTCCTGGATACCCAGAGGTAACAGAATGCCATCACACCTGAAGCCCCTTCCCTTGTTTCTCACTTTGATTTTATTTGCCTTCCAGAGGGTTTAGCGTTCGTTATCAGTCCACTCTCGAGGCGCAATCAACTCTGATTTTACCCCCACTTCTTGTGTGGTTCCTAAATGTCTTTGTTCCATGTGGTCCTGTTTCCTCAATGGGCTTTTGTCCCTCACATGGGCCCAGGGCCTGCTGGATCCCACAGTCTTATTCTGGACTAGCCCCTACAGGGCAGCCGCCATCTCTGTGCATCTTCAGACCACCTTCATTGCTCCATTTTTTTGCACCGGAGGATTGTTTCATTCTACCTGGTCCCTTTCGATCTTTTGTGACATTTGAGTTAATCTTCAGAAACAAGCAAAACGGTTAGGAGTCTCCTATAAATGTTGTTTTTATCACCTTCTTTGTGTTTTACAGGAGTTTATGTGTACACTCCCTCTTATCAAGCACTAAGTGAATTCCTCTTATTCCCGGACAGCTATTTAGGGCCTTGTAGTAGAAGCTCTGTTAGATCCTTCTTTTTTCTTTTTCTTTTTTTGTTCTACTTTGAAATGACCAGAATTCCTAACATTTCTTTATCAAACTAGGTGTGCTGTCTTGTTGGTTCTTTTTCTTTTTCTTTTTTTTTTTTTTTGTTTAAGAATTATTTTATTTAACTTTATTTACTTTTAGTTTGACCAGAGAGGGACAGAGTGAGAGAGAGAGGGGAAAGCCAGCTGCCAGATCCAGGATTTAAATTGTGGTCGGCCATGTGGGAGCCCAGCACCCTTAACCACCAAACAACTTGCCGACCCCGTTAGCTCCTTCGGAAGTCAGTTATTGTGTACGTGGTAAAGTTGACTATGTCTGGGCTTGCAGACATGCCCTATGTCTGGGCTTTCAGTTGAGCCCTAACCCATGCAACTTACACAAAAGAGGCTGTTAACATAGCACCTGTCTTGGCATCTCTAAATTCCCTGGCTAAAGCCTATTATTTTGATTAAAAAATTATTTTTGGATGGCCTACACTAATGCCATAATTTTAACTATTAACTGATATGGAGTGGCTTATAAATCTTGTTAACTCACTAATATTTAACCTGACATATGCCACACAATTTCACTAGATCAATTTCTAGTAAATACAAGATGTTGTCAGTTGACTGTACGTAGTGTTTAGCAAAGACATTTGACACCAGTGCCCAAAAGACACATATTTAATGGCCACCACTTTTGTTTCAAACTGTAGACAGTAGGGGTAGATAGAAGCACACATCTGAAAAACAGCTGAGGATTTCTTCCTGACACCAGACACTTCTCTTTTGGAACAGGGCCAGATCGGAGCTGTCTGGATTCTTTGTGAGCCTGTTCCAAACTAACATATTTATTATCAAGGAAGAAAGCTCACTTGATGTTAGATCACTGATGTTTGCCTTGCAGTGTTTTCTTGCAGAAAATTGCAAGAAAGTGATTGAAACGCGTTCAGTGAGGAAACTACAGAGACATCCACCATGTTGTCTAAGGATAACGTCCTGAAAAGATCTTTGCCAGTGATGACACTGTTTTTACTCCGGTTTTATAAAACGAATGATGCATTGAAAAAAGTGGCAATGTATGAGGGGCCAACAGCATTCTGTTAAAGGTTATAAAATTCTCCCTGAATGTTTTAAATAGTCTTCGTTATGAGAATGGAATTTTTATTTTATTTTATTTTATTTTTTTTAGAAAAGATTATTTGGCTCAATCAATGCTTGTGAGCTATCTGCATTCTGTTGGTTCAACACACAAATCTTTTGTGGTGGTTTTGAGAAAATCCCAGACTTTTCAAGTCTAGAAACAGATGGAGTTCTAAACTCAGCTGCATTTCACAACAAGGACATGTGTTACTATCTGCCTGTCTGTTTTTTACTTGATGTGAGAAGTTGCACTCTCTAGTCAGCAGAATTATTAAACTTCTATGAGTATACATGCTTTTGAAGTGAATGTGCTGCAGTGAGAGAAATTAGAAAAACTCAGACCCAGTTGTGCCTTTTAGCCGTTCTTGGTAATTAAGAAGACCTCTGAAAAGCATAGCATTTAAATATATTTTGTAGGATGGGCTGTGTAGCATTTTGGTCCCAGGTGTTAATATGTATACATCTGTAAGAATTTGAAGTCAAATGCTTTGACACCATTAAATCCTAAAATTCTTCATTCTCATGTAGCTGGCTAAAATCTACTAGAGGAGGGAACCAGCAGTTAGCATAATGGCTGTCGCTGAACTCCCACGTAGTCAACCGTGGTTTGTGTCCCGGATCTGGTGGCGTAAAACTCACACTGGGCGCGTGTGCGTGCATGCCCAAGATCCTGAGAGGAGAATGGAGGAGAAGGGATTGCAGCATGACCATCCCCCCTAGGGGGTGATTTCTCGCTTTCTGTCTCTGTGTCTCTCTCAGTCTGTCTGGCGAGCGCACGTGCCCTATAGCGAAAACCTCCCCCCCCCCCAAAAAAAAGAAATCTAGAAGATGAGAACTTACTGGTGGTAAATATGAGACACACTAAATATTTTGCATCTTTAATATTCTTAGCTTCTTAGCTGGTATTTGTGAATTTTCCAGCATTTGATTGTAGGTTTATTTATGCTAAACCTTCACAGGGTAATCTCAGAGTATGAAGTTTATAATCATTTTCTACTTAAAGAGAAGAAGAGTTTTTCTCCCTTCTGCCTTCTTTCCCTCCTTCTTCTTCTTTCTTTACCATCCTTTCATCTTACTTTTTGTTTCAAGTGACATAAATACTAAGAGGTCAAGCTTCATGCAAAAAAGAGTTGCCTTCAGGAAAAAAAAAAAAAAAAACCCAAGAAATTGCTACGTGTCAATTTCTCATATACACGGTATGTTATAACACACATCAAACATCACTGTTACATAAATAATTAAATTATTTAACTTAAAAAGGAATACAACACTTAAATGATTCATTATAAGTTACTTTTACAAAGACACATACTAAGTCTAAAATAATTCAACTTATGTATTAGGTTGTTGGGAAAGTCATGGCATATTTTGTATGCAAAAATGGCGTCATGACTTCCCAATGACCCAATAGATACAATGGATTCAAATATGCCCTTTGAACATATCGTTTCTATAAAAGTACGTTTCTTAGCTATTTCTACACTATTGACTGGATAAAGGGATGGTTCTTTGAACAGAGTTAACTACAACATTATATATTGCTATAAGAGTCGGATAAAATTAAGAATGTTGGGTATATCGGAACCCTGGAAAAATAACATTTTAAACAGTCATCCGTCATCATACATATTTTGGTATTTTTAAGGTCTTAGTGATGTTCTTGCATTTCACAGTCCCAAGATCAGTCCCAAGCCTTTAAGATCAGACTTCCTTATAGTTTGTGTCATTGCCTCTGCTGTCCCGTCATTGCCTGTGGAAAGCTATGACGTAGCAGCTGGGATCTGAAATGGTTTGGTTTGTTTTTGTTTTTGTTTTCATGTCATTTGTGGTACTAGGAAATGGGTGGGGAAGACCCAGTAGTGTTAGCTTTTTAACATTAACCTAATGGATGTTCCTTGTCATATGTTTTTTTAGAACTTCAATATATTGGATGCTTTGCGCCCTTGTTGAGTAGAATGGGCCATGACTAAACTAAATTGTGTAATCAGAAACTAATTGGAGGTATGTCTTACAGAAGCTGCCTATTAAACATAATGTAAAAATGTTCCTGTCAATGGTGGTGGCTAGGAGTTGGGTTGGAGAGTTAGATCTTTGATGCTTTCCTTCTATGTTATATGAAAAGGAAAACTAAATGGCCTTAGACCAGTGGTTCATTCTCTCTCTCTCTTTTAATAGTTTTTCATTTTTTGTTATAGGGAAAGTGTACTTACCAGATAGACACAGAAAGGGAAAATGAAAAATCCCTCCCTGGGCAGGGGGTTGTGATGACCTACCACAAGCCCTTCTCCATTCTCCTCTCAGGATTTTGAGCATGCATGCATATACACCCACCACAATTTTCAAGCCACTGGTGGATCTGGGACTTGAACCATGAAATCAGCCATGTTGGATCCAGCTGTCTTAGCCTCAACACCACCTGCTAACCAGACCAGTGCTTATTATAGGGTGGTGCCTAGACAGCAGCAGAGGCATCATTTGGGAATATGGTTAGAAATGGAAATTTGGGGTCATTTTCTGATTGATTCTAATGGTAGAAGGACAGGAGCTTGAAGACTTTATTCAGGTGGGCCTCTGGGTAACCTTTAAGTCACAGAGCATAGTCAACCATCTGGTTCACCTGCTCATTTGGTTGTCTAAATCTGGAAGAAATCTTGCTAAGTTGTATTTCTGTCTCCTTCCCTATATGAAAGGACTATATTATTGAGCAGTCATTCTAGTTGAAATTTAATCCTGTTTTAAAAGATTTCACACCTTTTTTGGGGGGAGGGGAGAGATTTTTGCTATAGGGCATGTGTGCTCGCCAGAAAGACAGAGAGAGAAAGAGAGATAGCGAGAAATCATCCCCCCCAGGGGGGATGGCCACGCCACAGTCCCTTCTCCTCCATTGTCCTCTCGGGATCTTAGGCACACATGCACATGCACCCAGCATGAGTTTAAGTCACTGGATCTGGTACTCGAACCGTGGTCAGCTACATGGGAGTTCAGTGGGATAGCCATTACGCTAACTGCTGGTCCCAAGATTTCACAACTTTTAAAGCAATCTACCCAATATTTAGCAGCCCTCTTCATCTGGAAATTTATTCTATGGTTTAAACCATTCTCTTATCCTATTTTTAAAATTTTTTTTACTAAAAAAATCTGCTTAATATCTTCTTCCTTTCCTTCAGATTCTTGAAAAGCTTCTTTAAAAAAAAAAATAATAGCCTACTTGCCTTCATCCTTTTTCATATAATTCACTTTTTTCTAAGTTTGTCTTTTCAGGATTTATTTCTCAACACATGTAGCTCCATAGGAATTAACCTAGTTCCCCAATTGGAAACGTGTTGAAGCAAAGTCTCCCTTCTGCATGAAGATAGAAAATGACAGTCCTTTGGGTACAAAATTAGTTCCTCTTAATCCTCCCCGAAGGTGTACCATTTTGTGCTCCAACTTGTATGGCCTATAAACCTTGAGGAATTTTATTGTCTTTGAACATTATCCAGCAAATCTCCTCTAATTAATTTAATCCCTACAGACATATGCTTGTTGATCACTATAAACCAAGGCCAAAAATATCAGTCCTGCTTGGAAAGCTCTGCTTTTGGCAAGAAGAATCTTGATCTGAGTTGTTTAGAGCTCATGCAGCAAAAGCACTCATGAGGGCTTTTGTCCCACCCCCTCTACTGCCATGTTATGGGAGAACTGGCAGATATAGTCATCTTTATGCATGTGCTCTTCCCTCTGACGTCCTTTCCCCAACTGCTAATGAAAATTGTTATTATTGTGAAATCTGCAGAAATCTTCTTAGAATGATCAGAAGGCCAGCCATTCCGAGTGGTCACTTCATATAACCCTTTTTCTTAACTCAGTTTTCTTCTAGACTGTATCATGGATGAATGCCTCCCCTTTACCCCCATACTTTCAGACTTGAAAAATGAATTGTCTTGGGACCAGCAGTTAGCATAATGGCTATGTCGCTGGACTCCCATGTAGTCGACCACGGTTCAAGTCCTGCACCTGGAGGCTTAAACTCACGTCAGGCGTGTGTGCCCAAGATCTCGAGAGGAGAATGGAAGAGAAGGGATTGCAGCGTGGCCATCCCCCCTGGGGGGTGATTCTCGCTTTCTGTCTCTCTGTCTCTCTGGTCTTTCTGGCAAGCGCATGCACCCTAAAGCAAAAAATTTCTCCAAAAAAAATAAATAAAAATGTCTTCATAGATAACACAGTTCCATAATTACCAACACTGTTTATTAGAAAAGTTTCCCTAGTCCCAGTTATAGTGACAAAGGCAGAAGGGTGCTCTTACTTGGTGGCTAAGGCTACCTGGGAGGCCCAGATTCATTTCTTGGACCAATCTGGGCAGACCACCTATCATGGTGGCCTACATCTGTGATCTTGGCCTGCTGAGAGGCTGGGCAGGGGAATGGCACCATGGTAAGACTCCATAAAAATAGCTTTCTCTCTCTCTGAGTGCATACATTCAATGTCTTCAACTATATGTCAAGATCATTGTCTCTTTCTGGCCTTCTTTATACCTAAAAGTTCAGTGGTATACTACTCCTTTCTTCTCTAATTACCAAATTAGCCTATTTCTTTGACTATTCCAGCTATATGTGTCTAACTTCCTACAGGTCTCTTAGATTTTTCGAAACTCTTTATATAAATCTTATTAATATTTAAGGCAGTGCTGACCCGAGTGGGTCGATGGATTGTCTAATGAGCTTGGATGCATTTTTGTTCTTACACACCAGTCACAAACTCATGGAGTACTGTGATTCCTTTATCTTTTCTTCATGCACTTGCTTGTGGATTTAAATATTTGTCTTTTCCTAACCTATGTTATAAAGCGGTAGACAATAGAAAGCCTTCTTACTGGTTCTTAAAAGTGCAGATTTTGAAGTTATAGTGTCTATATATAAAGCTTTTCTCAGATCAATTATATCAGAGTTTGTTAAAACTTTTCTATTCAGGGCCAGAGAGTAAGTATTTTAAACTTCATGGGCCATAAGATCTCTGTTACAGCCATTTGACTTCACCGCGATAGAAGGAAAGCAGTCTGAGATGTACATAAATGAATGGGCATGGTTGTATTCCACTGAAACTTTATTCACAGGTGTTGTATGTAATTTGAATTTATATACGGTATGTCACTAAATGTAATTATAACTTCTTTTTCCTTTTCCAACCACTTAAAAAATGTAAAAATCATTTTTAGCTTGCTGTTAGTGTGAAAACAGTCAGTGGGCTGCATTTGGTCCTCAAGCTGTGGTTTGCTGAGCCCTAAATTATATTAAAAGGAGGTAAAAGTATTCACTAAGCTGAAGGACATCTCCTGGTCCTGAATTGCTTGTTTTGGTCTTTCTCATTCATATTTACTGCTTCAGTCTTTTACAATCAGACTCATTTCCACTGTTTTATAAGGTCTTTTCTGGATCCATGTTAATGCGACACTATTACACTCCAATAGAATGAATGACAGATATTTAAACAATGTTAACTGATGGAGAAGGAGAATGAATGAAGGAGGGGGGGAGGAAAAAAGAAAAAGAGGACTTAAAGTAGGAATGAGTTTATTATTGATAAGGTACAAACATTAGTACAAGTAAGCATTATGAAAGGAAGGATCATGTGTCATTGTTTGTACCAATCTCTGTACGTTTGTATTTCAACCAAAGAGAAAAATCTCTTGAACGGAATATAATCCTGCTGTCTGAATATAATTCCACAGTTTCTCTCACTCCTCCCTTGGTCTTGCATCGCCGTTGTAATCAGGTTTTAATTTTTATGTCCATATAAATATAGAAACACCTATGCTATTTAAAAAAAAAATGCCATCCAGGACAAGAAGTATTTTCCTATATGTTAATTCAGTCAATAAGATTCTTTTGTAAAAGAAAATTAGGCTATTGATTCAAATCTACTATGGACCAACTGCTTCTACAGTAATAAACCTAACATTGAGATATGAACAGAAACCCAGTAAGTGCTTACTCTTTTTTTTTTTTTTTTGGAGAGGTTTTTGCCATAAGGTGCATGCGCTCACCAGAAAGACAGAGAGAGACAGAGAAATAGAAAGCGAGAAATCACCCCCCCCAGGGAGTATGGCCATGCCATAATCCCTTCTCTTTCGTTCTCCTCTTGGGAACGCATGCACATGCAACTGGCGTGAGTTTTAAGCCACCGGGTTCGAGACGAGAACCGCAGTCGACTAGTGGGAGTCCAGCAACATAGCCATTATGCTAACTGCTGGTCCCGTAAGTGCTTACTCTTGATGAGAAAATCTAGGAAAAAGAATGTGGAAGAATGAAAATAACTCCTTACCTGTGAATTAAAATGTGCCTAAGAGCTCATATCCTTTATGCTATGGATAAATGGAATTGTCATATAAATGAAGGACAAAAAATGTAAAATATTTTAAGATTTATATAGTTGGATATGGGGTGTGACATCTACCCTAGTTAATAACCACCTCCTATTTATTTACTCATTTATTTATTTTATTCATCTTTTTCTAACACCAGAAATCTTTATAATTACACCCATATTTATACTTTTCTCTGCGCATATATATGTATATATATGAATATGTGTGTGTGTGTATGTGTATGTATATATATGTTTTTATGTAAACTTCCCTGGTTTACAAAGTCAAACTTCCTTTGACTTTGCAAAATGCAATAATATTTTAAAAGCTATGATCATTTTGTGCTTTTTGTGACTTCACTGCTTTAAATATATATTGAGCAATATACTAGCAATGTTTCTTTAAAAAAGCAAATAGAAAATCTGCCAGATCAGAGGTACTTAGTATGCTTTGTATTCTATAGAACGTGACCAGTTAGTTCTGGAAGGGTTTGGGCTCATAAAGAGTGAGAGAACATTCTATATCCATTAGAAGGAGCTGATTTCCACGGACTTGACTTGCTCCAGTTAAATGAGACAAGTTAGCTAATTGGTCCGTCAGATAAACTGGCTAAGGCCATTGCTTTTATTCCACATGGAGGGAGATCTCATTGGAAAGAGGGCAGGTTTACTATTCCAGGGCTTTCCAGATATGTCTTGTGGAATTTCAGTTCTATAAAATGCAGCCAACTAAAGGGTTTTGTAATAAAATTATGTTAGGAGACTCAATGGGTTATTGTCTGACACTGGAAATTCATGGGGCACATTAATATAGTAAATGCTCTGAGCAGTCCCACACTAGGTAGCTGACACTAGGAATACATGTGTTGACCCTTTTAAGAGAAACAAGTCTTTTTTTTTTTTTTTTGCTATTTAATATATTTTTCCTCTTTTTAATTTATTTTAATTATTATTTATACATTTAATCACTACACATCATTTAGATTGTAAAGAAACTTTGCCCGGCATGATCTACACCTCAGTCCAGTCCCAGTTGAGAATACTATACACATCCTCATCAACAAACAATAAACCATATATGTGCCCCACAAATGTCTTACCTCTCTAGTTTTTCCCAAAATTTCCTTTCCTATGCTCTTCCCCTCCCACACTCTTTACACTTTGTCTCCAGTGTCCATAACAATGTTTAATGCTTGTATGTCCTCCAGTCTTTCAATCTCTACCATAGAGTGCAGACAGTCCGTGTATGTTAAGTGGAGGCATACAATGTCAAGAGAGACAAGTCTCTGTCGTGAGGAGCTGTCCTGTGCAAAGTAGGATGTTTAACAGCATCCCTGCATTTTATCCACTAGATGCCAGTAGCATCTCCTTGTCCAATAGTGATAATCACAAATGTCTGTGGCCATTACCAAATGCCCCTTAGAGGACAAATTGCTCCCAGATAAGAACCACTAGGCGAGCTGCTGTGTGGTGGGCCTTCTCCATTCCTTCAATATGTATGAACTGAACCTCAACTATTTTCATAGCACCTGATTCACTGATCTGAAACTGAGCTACAAAATAGGACTTTTTAGATCTAGCTTCAGTAGTGCAAACAGGAGCATACTGGTCTGTGGGGCTAGAAGCCCCATGATGATTGCAGTTCGAGTCCCCAGTCCAGGAGGCCTAAACACATGCCAGGCACAAGTGCACCTGCCCAGGATTATGGCAGGCTAGAAGACTGGAGGAAGGGGATCACAGCATGCCAAAGCCCTGTAGAGGATGCTTCTCTCTCTCTTCCCCTTACACATGAACACACACTCATGCTCACATGAATAAAAAAAGTTATTTAAAAAATATTTGCCTCGTTAGTTATGAGCCCCTGCTCAATATTATTATTATATGAAAATAAATTCATATTTAATAAAGGTCTATTGTTATAAAATCCAAACTGTGCAGAAGGCCGAGTTTCTGGTCTTTCAGGAACAGAGCTTGAATGATAATAGTTTAGGGGCTCTCTCTTCTAATGCCGTGATTACATCAGACAGTAACAGATTCTCGAGTCTTTGATGTTGAAGACTGATGAGATGAAGAAGGAAAACATCTGTGGGAGGCATCTGAATAATTTGTTTGAATGTGTTATTTTCACAAATGAACATTTATTGGGAAAGAGAAATGTAAATATAATTCACTATTTTAGTAAAGCCTATTCCTTATCATACTAAAAAAAAAATCTATAAGTATACTAAGAACTGTGACAAGATATTTTCAGCACTAAATTTTCACCCCAGATTCTTGCATCCACATTTTTATTTTCTACTAAAAGGGATTCACATGATTAAAATAGTTTAAAAAGTGGACTAGCAGAAACTAGTTATAAAATTGATGCCGTGAGCCTGCAAACTTGGAGATACCGTGTTTATGTACCTATACTGCTTGCAAGGCACTTCATTAGCGTCATTTAAAAACTTGCACAAATTCATATCATATTAATAACCTATGTAATTTGTAAACTAGCTTTGCTCATAGTTTTACATTTTACCCTTTTCCTTTCCTGGTTATCTCTACATTTAATTTTATGCTTTATTATTCAGATCTAAAAGAGTGAAATGATCACAAGAGTAAATCCATGGGGTTAACCATTAGTTTTTTCCTTTCTCATAAGTATGCGTGTACACAATAAAACAAAGAAGAAGAGATGGGCAGGAGAAAGGGAGAGAAAGGCAGAGGGAAAAAGCTAACGAGTTGCTACAAAAATATTTACAGCTATAAACATACCTTATAGCACAATTCTCTTTGTGTATTTTGTTAAAACAAAATTTAAAAGAAAAATGCAACATTCTGTTCTAATGAGAGAAGTTATAAAAAAAAAAATGAAGTCCAGTGCATTCAATTGGAACAGACACTAGAAAGTTCTGTGATAAGGAGCTCTTAGTTATTTAAGTGACAACAGCTTGGAGATGATGTCTTCCTTCTGCAGGGTAAGGTGAGCAAAATCAGACATAGCTGCTCTGTGGCCATGAGCTGTGAGGACAATGTTGGCATGTGGATGCTATCACTTAGAATCTGGTCAGTCGCCTGAATCATCAGGATTGGCCCTAAGGAGGATACAGTGAACAGCTGCAGGTCTGGAGAAGTATACTGACATTGTGCCATTTATTCACTGTGAAATTTAGGGCATTTCCTTTGGCTCACTCCGTGTTGTGCAAGGGTGCTGTGAGCAGTATAAGGCTGCTCAACACAGAGTCCCTGTCCTTGACTGTCTTTTAATCCATTAAGCCTTCCAGGAAGAAAGGTCAAGAGAGAATCATCTTTTTTTGAAAATTGTTCATGAGGCAGTGAATTTGTTCTTTGTACATGTTACTATTCAGGCTAAGAACACAGAATTACTAAATGCATTATTTGAACACACATCTCTTATTCTTTTATTTTGTGTACCTGCTAGTAAGTGAACGAAATTATTAAAGGCAGGATTTTTGTTTGTGAACATTTTCTGAGCTCTTAATGTATTATTTTGAAATTAAGAAATATGTATTTAGTATATCACTTCAATATATGGCATATATAGTCAACGTCTTGAAACATCTCTCTTCCCTATTAAACTTATTAAGAATAGGCCCTATGCCTTATTTGTCTTTAGAACCATAGTATCTAACATACACTAGGAGTTCAATAAATGTCAAACAAATCAAACTTAGTAATGGAATTTGTGATCTTAAAATCAGTGGAAAACAAAATACATGAGTTACAAATGAAAGTAAGGTCAGATTAACTATGTTTACTTTCTATACAGATTTACACTCCCATTGACTCAGAGATAACTGAGGTGGCTCATGTTAGATTATCTAAGAATTTAGCTCTCTGTCGGTACAAAGGAACATTTAGTTCCCTCAGGTACTTCTTTTTTTACTGGAGAGAATGTAGTTGGCTTGTCTTTTTACCATTCATTCTGCCATACAGGAAAAGTAAACCACACTGTTTCTATTTATTTATTTTTACTTCACCTTGTTCTCAAAGGTATCTGCACTGAAAAACTCCATTTGGAATTATGTACGTAGAGACCACGCTGGCCTAGGTCTTCCGCACCCTTGCTTGGTCTTTTCTTAAGACATTATACTCTGAGCTTGTTTCCAATTCTAGTTGCTAACAAAATGTCAGGTAAATAATAAATGAAGCAGCATATGTATTTCTTATGTGTCATAGAAGACTTACTCTGAATCAATAATAAAGCATTCAGAAGGTAGCAGCAGAGGTTACCCAGGATTGTTTCCATCAAGCGTTCCAGCTCTTCTGGCATGAAACAGATTTAACCCAAGCATTTTCTTTTGTTAACATGAATTGTTTTGCCCATTCCCTTTGGATGAGAGGAATCGAGGGAGTGAATGTGGTTTCTACACGTTCTGAAAATGCTGACAAGTAGTAGGAAATTCTAGGAAACAGGGTCAAACATGCCGGTCGTCAGTGGTCGTTACATTCTAACACTCCAAAATCTTCCATTTGTGCCTGTTCAAACGGAGCAAGTCATTAAGAGACTTCATTTTTGCTGTATTAAGAATTCTCTTAAATCTTGAATTTCACCTTGCTAATACTATGTGTGCGTGGGTGGGGGGGTTGGGAATGTGTGTCTGTTTAATTTCCATAGTTAAGAACAATGATGCCACATGTGGCTTAGTTCAAGTAAAAATTTGAGCTCGGTGCCTAACACGGATATCTTTCTAAAGCAGATGTCAGCACACTTTCTGTAATGGGTCAAGTAGTAAATACTTTCAACTGTGTGGGTCATAGAACCTCTGCTGAAACTATGAAATAATGTGAAACAAATGAGCATGGCCCTATACCAATAAATCTTTATTTACAAAAACAGGTGAGGGAACCAGTTAGCGTAATGGCTATGTCGCTGGACTCCCAAGTAGTTGACCGCGGTTCGCGTCCCGGACCCAGTGGCTTAAAACTCACGCTGGGTGCGTGTGCGTGCGTGCCCAAGATCCCGAGAGGAGAATGGAGGAGAAGGGATTGCGGCGTGACCATCCCCCCTGGGGGGTGATTTCTCGCTTTCTGTCTCTATGTCTCTCTCTCTCTGTCTGGCGAGCGCACGCGCCCTATAGCGAAAACCTCTCAAAAAAAAAAAAAATCAGAACAAGGGGAACGCCAAAATG
>NW_006202174.1:491059-507883 GCF_000334495.1 Tupaia belangeri chinensis
GGGCGAGCGCAGCCCCCTAAAGGCAAAACCCTCTAAAAAAAAAAAAAAAATCAGAAACAGGTGACAGCCCAAATGCAGCCTCTAGCCTGTAGTTTACTGATCTTTATTCCAAAAAGATGCAAAGTGGATAAAACGGGAAAGAACCCACTTGTCTGTACAGCAGCCAGTCTATATTAGAAGCAAGGGCAACTTATAGAAATGTTTACATTCTTTGAGCACTAGATCAATTTTTCCCTAGACCACATTTGAATCACTTGTCATTACCAAATAAGAAATTAATGCCTTTGTCACCATGAAACATCGTCCTCCCTTTCACACAATTCTTCTTAGACTATTCTTTCTTTTACTTAACTAATTAGTGATAAACTTCACTGGTAAAAGGGTCCAAAGATCTGCTGCCAGAATGACTTAGCATCCTCAAGCCCCTGCCTGCAGCTCTTGAAAAAGCTCCCAGCTCAGCTGACTGCCTGGGCTGGCACTCTGTTATTGTGGGTTAGAGTGGCTATCACATTTCTAATGGATTAGCTGACTATTGGGAATGCAGAAGGGTTTTTAAAGTCTCTTAACTTCTAAATGCAGCACATAAATGGAGTTCTATGAATATTTAATTTGAGTGCAAGACCCAAAGTTCTTTGCAATTAGTTTAACTGTTGCTTTCAGGAGAAAGAGTATTTCCTTTGAGTGTTGTAGGATTCACAGTGCACTCTTTGTTTTCTTCAGTTTGCAGCTTTCCATGAGCTGGGTCATGACCACTTTTTTAGGGGATGCGGGGGTGGGGTGCAGGGAGGTGGCACATGCACTTGTTGGATAGAGACAGACGAGGGGAGAGAGAGAGAGAGAGAGAGAGAGAGAGAGAGAACCTTTTAATAGCGTGTGGTCTGGCCACCATCCCTTCTCCTCCATTTCTTCCTCCTTTATGGATTCTTGGCACATCCAGTGTGATTTTCAAACCTCTGAGTCCAGGACTCAAACTGTGAAGTCAACTATGTGGAATCTAGCCATTTTAAAAACCAAGCCATAGTCTGACCCCATGACCATTTTTTAAAAATAATTTGACCAAAGATGGACAGAGTGAGTAAATGAGAGAGAGAGAGAGAGAGAGAGAGAGAGAGAGAGAGAGAAAGGAAGCTGTCAGGTCTGGAACTTGAACTGAAGTTGACCATGGGGGAGTCCAGTGCCCTTAACCACCATGCCACCTGCCTGCCCCACTATTTTTATGAAATGTTCATAACCCATTCTTTTTAAAAATATACATCTAGCACATATAGATGGAATTATCAGGTATACTATCTTTTACATTTTTCATTAACAATCTTCCTTCTTTTGTCTTTAATTGAGATCTCAGCAGAAACTAGAAACCCTTGTTTCCCTGGACTAGGTATACCTACTGTAGAAATCATCTGCTTACCTTACCAGTGAAATTACAGCCTTACTGGAAACAACTCTGATTTGAATATAGAGATTTTCTGCCTTTTAATACAAAAGAATAGTGTACCAGCTATGTTTTTATTCTAGAATAATGCCCTGGTGCACAGTAGGTTCTCAAAAAAAAATGTTTGTCTAAGTCAATCACAAGTTTGTCATCTCAATTTTTTTCTCTAACTGTGTGATCTTGGGCAAAACCCTTAATATTTCTGAGTAAAAGTTTCCTCATTTATAACATGAGAGATTTTTATGAGAAGACTTTAGGTCCCTTATGGCTCTTAAATTTGATACTTCTCAGGGCTCAATGCTTTGCCAGTACTGAAATACCTACAAAATATTAGAAATCCCTGACCTGTGGAAAGCATAACATTAATTAGAAAGGCAATGGGAACACATAGAAAGATAGAATACATAAAATGAGCCTTATAATCAAGAATGAATAGCATTGTTTTCATTAGACACAGGTCATTATGAATGTGGAAAGAGTTGATGGAAGAGGAAAATTTGAAGTAGATCCCTAATATAGAAGTCAGGCTGCTGAAAAGAAGAAAAGTTTCCAGGAGAGTTATTAAGGAAAGAAAGCATTAAAAGAACATATGGAAACTAGAAAAGAAGATATTGTGTATTGAGAAAGGTTGGAGATTTGGCAATCTGAATTTCTTAACTGTTATTAACACTGAAATAAATGATTATGTCATAGACAGGCTCTTTTGCCCATTTTTGTCTCTTTCGTTCTTTTCTTCATTCTCTCCTTCATTCTCTTCTCTCCTCTTTCCTTTTTTTAAGATGAAGATGGTAGAAATATCAGATTGTTTTATTTACCAAATATTTTTGAGCACCTGGCTTTCACTCTAATCTAGATCCTTGTCATTGTTTAGACTATTGCAACAGCTTCCTAACTGGTCTCCTGTCTCTCGCCTGTCCTCTTTTAGTTCCTCTACCCAACCCATGCCTGTATTGGAAGCATATCTAAAATTTTTTTAATTCTAGTCTTGCCTTGTCACTCAGACATAGCATCTGAGGATACACAGTACAAAAACATTAATTAGCACAATCAGTCCTTCTAGTTTGGCTCTAGCACTTGAAGATCTCACTGTATCTCCTTCTTACTCATGCATTAATTAAGCTTGATTTCTTTCAATTCCCTAAACTTGAAGGGATTCCCCTCACCACCAATCCAAGTCCTATATCACTTGTTTTCTTATTTTCTCTTTTTCTCAACAGCATGAATTAGTCCCAATATAGGCCACTTGTCCACCTTGTTTATTTAGCAAAATCTTTTATCACACTGATTGCAACAGTAGATGATAATTCTCTGAAGGAAAGGTTTATACCTTTTCCATTTCTAATTCCAAATACTCAGCATAATGCTTTGCATGTAGCACGTGTACAATGAATGTTAAATAAACATTCAATTATTGGTATTGAGGTATGAAGTTTGAGAAAGAGGTCATGTTGTTTCCTGTATAAGTTGACATTTCCAGGCTGACCTGGAAGTGTAGTGCATGATGACTGCAGCGGAAGTCAAATCCCACGTGATTAACTGGAGTTCAAGTTCTGATTCAACAGCTTAAAAAACACATGGATGCCCACAAATGTCCAGGATGTTGACAGGATTGAAAGTTAGAGGAAAAAGTATTATGGTGTGACAAGACCCAACTGTGGAGCGTTTTCTCTCTCTCCTCTCTCTCTCTCTCTTTCTCACTCTCGCCCTCCCTCTCTCCCTCCCTCCCTTCCTCCCAAGCACCCACACATGCCCTCTGACATTGAAAAAGAAATATTTTTTTCTGTTTTCACAAACTTATTGGCTGGCTTTACTGATTTATCACATTAATTGGTTTTCTATTTCAGCTGAATCTCATTTTTTAATGTTTTTCTCTTGTCTATCTGCTAATGTCTGTCTAGTTCCAATATTAATCATGTGAATAAATGTTCTAATGTGTTCAACATATAATGTCTTATCAATTTTCTGTAATTTATACAAGCACCATCTGTTATCCTTTGGTGGTGAATTTTCAAAAATATTGAGGGTTGCTATTTGTGGGAGAGGGTTATGGATTGAGGCTACGTTGTACTTCTCTTTCACAGTGTACTTGCCACAGCAGAGTACAACATAAGACCTTGCATGGCAACATTTGTGAGAAGTAAATCCTTTTGTGTATAAATCATCTGTGTCTCATATATCTCTAAATAGTTAGGACATGCATTTTTCAGTACCTTTGTTCAGTTAGCACAGAGGAATATATTTTCCACAGGGTCATTGAAAGTGTACAAACATACCATCTGTATAACTCCTCTGCACACTTTAAATACAAGTAGATACTAACAACACTGCATTCACATCACATGCTGTTTGTGACCATTTGATGAACTTTGAAGGCAAGAAAATACATAATTTAATACTTCATTATTTATTTTAAATGATTTTATTGCACTTAACATTTATTTATATACTTTTAATTATACAAGTCCACACATATTGATAATAACCTTGAATGTTAATGGATTAACTTGAATTAAACTTGATATCAATCACAGAAAGAGTCCTTGAAAATACACAAAAACATAAAACTAAACAATCTCCTGAACAACTTTCAAACTATTGAAAAAATTAAGACTGAAATCAAAAGATTCATTGAAACTATCAGTAATGAACACACCACTCTCCATAATCTTTGGGACACAGCAAAGCAGTCAAAAAAGGGAGCCCATAATTATAAGTGTTCATAAGGAAAAAATAGGATAGCAACAAATCCCTTAGCATCATATCTTGTATATAGTAAAAATATACACTGGTTAAATGTAAAAGAGAAGAAAAATAAATAAAAGAAACTGAAAAAGCATCAACAACAACATAACCACCAAAATAAAAGAAGAAAACAAATAGTGAAGAGTAGAGCAAAAATAGAAATAGAGAATAAAAGAATTATTAATACAAAATAATCAATGAAACAAGAAGCTGTTTTTTTGAGAGAATAATCAAAATTGACAAACCATTGGCTAGACTAATCAAGAATAGCAAAATAGATAAAGTCAGTAATGTTGCTGGCAATATTACAATCAATGTATCAGAAATACAGAAAAAAGAGAATTCTGCTATCGGGCATGTGTGATTACTGGAAAGACAGAGAGAGACAGAGAGACAAAAAGCAAGAAATCATCTCCCGGGGGCATGACCATGCCACAATCCCTTCTCCTCTATTTTCCTCTTGGGATTTTGGACATGTGTGCACAAGTGCTAGTGTGAATTTTAAGCCACTGGGTCCGTGACTTGAGCAGCAATAGACTACTTGGGAGTCCAGTGATGTAACCATTACTCCATCTGCTGGTCCCACATCTTAACCACTTTGAAGTACACAGTTCAGTGGTACTAAGTACAATCATATTATTGTGTAGCCATCAATGCCACCCATTTTGAGAACTCTTTTTGTCTTGCAAAACTGAATCTTTATACACCAAAAATAACTCACTTCTCCAGTTCTCATACCTAGAAACTACCAATCTCTCTTCTATCTCTGTAATTTTAACTCTTCTAAGAACCTTATATAAGTGGAATAATGCAGTATTTATCTTTTGTGGTTGGGTTATATCCTATCATAACGTTCTCAAGATTCATTCATGTTGCATCATGTTCCTTTACAAAGCTAAATAATATTCACCTATGGAACTCTGCACATAAAGCAATATTATTTTACTTACCCATTCACCCATTAATGACACATTTTACTTAGTAATCCAGTCTTTGATGGACATTTGTGTTGTTTCATGGTTTAGCTGTTGTCAATAATGCTGCTGTAAACATGGGCATACTGATAGCTTTTAAAGACTCTATTTTTTTTTTGAGAGGTTTTTGCTATAGGGCACGTGCACTCGCCAGACAGAGAGAGACAGAGAGACAGAAAGTGAGAAATCACGCCCCGGGGGGACGGCCTCGCTGCAATTCCTTCTCCTCCATTCTCCGCTCGGGATCTTGGGCATGCATACACATATGCCCGGCGTGAGTTTAAGCCACCAGGTCTGGGACTTGAACTGCGGTTGACTACGTGGGAGTCCAGCGACATAGCTATTACGCTAACTACTGGTCCCTAAAGACTCTATTTTCAGTTCTTTTGGATTTATACCCAGAAATAGGATTTAGGACACATTTGCTAATTCTGTTTTAAATTTTTTGAGAAACTACATCTGTTCTCTGTAGTAGCTATACCATTTTGTATTTCCACCAATACTGTACAAGAGTTTCAATTTCCCCACATCCTCACAAACGATTGTTTTGCTTGCTCTCAAAAAAATTTGATTTTGGTAAAACAAACAAACAAACAAAAAAACTAAGTTAAAATACATTTAGAAAGTCTGTGAACATTCAGCCTGTAGTACTTTTTGACTCACAGTCTAGAATGGCTAGTTTCTAGTTATTGATAGAAGTCATGAGGTGATAGGGTTAGAGAGTGTGGATGTTCACAACCTTGATGTTTGAAAACAATGAAACTATATTGAATATTTTGCTATTGGAAATTTTCTAGAAAAAAAAAAAAGTCAGGATATGCATATGCCCATATATATGCAGAATGTTCCCATGCATTTAGTAACACTTTCAGTTGGCTTACTACACGCCACTTTTCATTTTAAAAACTTTAAATTTCAGCATATACAAACTTACATGACCTGTCTTATCTTAACCATGAATTGCAGAGGGTATGTAATTTTTTTTTACATGTTATGGATTAGTTTCTACAAATTTGGGGCTTCTGATATGACAGGAAACGTGAGATTGGATTCTTTAATTGGTCCACATATGTTTTCTTTTATGACTGCAAAATCTACTTTGCTGTATCTACTTAGACATATCAAAGAAGAAGAAAAAAAGGAAAAATCTTCAAAATCAATTTAACAAATCAAGGTTTCTGCCTGAAAGGGTTACTGATGGGAGCCTGCACACCGTTTTGTAAAATTGACAGTTTTCTGTCTATGGCAATACAGATAATCCTCATCTGTCTTTCCTACTCACATAGCAAGTTTAAAAAGAATGTGCTGAATTTCGGGGCACGTCTCAGACACTCTACCTGGATGTCTCAATGCAATGATGCTCCAAGATCTGACAATTCTTCTTTCTCTTAGAGTTTCTTTTTGTTTGTTTGTTTTTGTTTTTCTGCCAAATTCCCTACTTGCTGAGGGAGACACCATCTGTACATATGTAGTGGCTGAGGCATCACTGAAATTCCACTGTCAGTTTTATTCCAAGAAGCAAACAATTGCCCATTTATTTTTGACACAGATTCCTGCTCTAAAGCTCCTCATTTCAACTTCAGTCATCCCAAAACAGTTATCAGTCATGTTAATATTTGTAATCTCAGAAGCAGGCTTCATTGATTGTCTTCTCTTGGTCATGAGCAGGCTTTCAGAGGGTGAATGGCCTTCACGCCAGATTATTTTCTCATTATGTCACTAGCCACTATAGAGGTTGGTAGGTACAAGTGAATTGGTATGGAGTAAAAGAATTAGAAAACCAGTTATCACAGAACACGACAACAGGCTTCTTCTTGGTACTGTTAGATTCCAGTCACAGAAAGCAGTCTGTTCCCCCTGCACAATAAACCCTCAAATGGAAGCATAGCTTTTGAGAGTCCTTTTCCATGTCTTCCTTTTTTTTATTGTTTCTTTCTCTTTCTCTCTTTCATTTGTTCCAAGTAGTTTTATGAATTCTTCTAGTTACTTCTACTTAGACCTCTGAGATTTATATATACTGAGTACAAGGCAATTTAGCAAAGAGTCTGAAAAACATAGCCCCTGGAATTAGAGGTATTTATTTATTTATTTATTTATTTTGAGAGTGTTTTTGCTATATGGCGCGTGTGCTCACCAGACAGACAGAGAGAGACATAGAGACAGAAAGCGAGAAATCACCCCCCAGGGGGGATGGTCACGCCGCAATCCCTTCTCCTCCATTCTCCTCTTGGGATCTTGGGCATGCACGCACATGTGCCCGGTGTGAGTTCTAAGCCACTGGGTCCGGGACGTGAACCGCAGTCGACTACGTGGGAATCCAGTGACATAGCCATTACGCTAACTGCTGGTTCCCAAGGTATTTACTTTTAAAATGTAATCTAATTATGTTAGCTCTGGCCCCACAGTCCTCTGTATTGACATGATGTGCAATCGTTGTGAAAATGAATTACATAATGTACACAAGATGCTAGGTAGGCAATGATAAGAGCTCTCTTTCAGGCATTCTGTGTATATATATGTGTACCACACATTCCTACACATATGCAAATATGTGTATAATATTGTATTATATAATGTGATGATGTATAATATATATGATTATATATCATACAATGAACTGTGTTTATGTGTGTGTGTATATATGTGTATGTGTATGTATATGTGTGTGTGTCACATAATACACCTGTATGATCCATAAAATGCAATGAAATCTGCTTCTATTGCAAATGTTTTTCTTACTCTCCTTTTCTGAAAGTCTACTCAAATCTCTTTTATTGCCCATAAGCTACATAGACTTGAGTAATCTGTCATTAGATCATATCTAAAGGAAAAGAGGAGACGAAGAAAATTGCCATTATCTGCAGCTCTAGTTGAATGATGCTATTTTATAATAAAAAATACAAATATCCATATATAGTATATTATGCATCCACAGATGTATACGCATTTCCTTGTGTACATATCAACCCTTTCAGCAACATTTACTCTATTTGTGAATGTTATCTCTAGAGTGAACTGGATTAAACACAGCACTAGAGAAAAAGAAACCATAAAACTTAGAAAATTCCTGTTGTTTAGGTCTATGGAATAAGATATGGCTGTGAACAAGCTGAACACATGTAAAAATGGTAATTACACTTAATTATGGAGATTCCCTTAAAGCTGAATTTACCAATTGATATTAACTATCCAACTTTCTCTTTTGTCCCATATTTGACAACTTACTCTTCCTTGTAAATTTTCAAAAATCTTTGATTCTTTTTTTTAAATTTGGTTCTTCACTAATACCATCTTCTAAAATATTAACTAAATTTGTTTGTTTTGATATATGACCATATTATACTTCTTTAACTTGAAATTCTCCAATTTCATGCTTAGACCTACTCATCTTTATTTTTGTAAGATATTTCCAATCAGATATCATACATGTTCATGGAACAAAATACAGATGAATACAGGAGGAAGGAAATTCTTTCTTTCCTATCCACCTCACCAGTACCACTGTGACTCATCTTGTTTTCTAGACTTGTCATCTTTTCCTTTACATTTCAAAATAAATTATCTTCTGTATTCTGCTTCAAGAAATTTATTAATTGATTCAAATCATTCTTTCAATGGGTTGTATTTTTACAGCCTTATGCTTCTTGGGAAAATATAGTATACATAAGAAGAGTTGAAGGGGGACCAGTAGTTGGCGTAATGGCTATGTCGCTGGATGCCCCTGTAGCCGACTGCAGTTCAAGTTCCGAATCTGGTGACTTAAGCTCATGCCGGTTGCGTGTGTGTGCATGTCCAAGATCTAGAGAGGAAAATGGAGGAGAAGGGATTTCAGCGTGGCCATTCCCCCTGGGAGGGGTGATTTCTTGCTTTCTGTCTCTCTGGTGAGCACACACATCCTATAGCAAAAACCTCTCAAAAGAAAAAAAAAGAAAGAAAGAAAAGTTGAAAGTATATAACAGGGTTAAACAGACAAGCCAAATCCAGTGCTCTGCTTGTTTTGTAAATAATGTTTATTTTTAAATATTTTATGCCATATTTTTATTGTACTTTCTATATCTAGATATGTTTAAATACACAAATACTTCACACTGTGTTACAACTGCTTACAACATCGAGTACAGAAACATGTTGTAGAGGTTTGCTGTCTAGAAGGAATAGACCATACCATATGGCAGAGGTGTATTGTAGACTACACTTTCTAGGTTTGTGTAAGTATACTCTATGATGTTTGCACAATGATGAAATTGCCTAAAGACATATTTCTCAAGCTATATCCTGTTCATCAAGTGATGTATGACGGTATTTTAACCTTGCTAAACCTACAGACATGTGTATTGCAAATGGAGTCAGAATGGTTTAGTTTAGTTCCCTCTCCTTCTATCTTTTTTTCCTAATGTAAATTTTATTATTTTTTATATATTCAATCACTATATATCATTACAGTATGCAAAATGAATTTTCCCAGCATGGATACACTGTATATTCGTCCAGTCAAAGGCATTATCATACACAAATATCTGTTATCAACAGATAATTTTTCATTTTTGTGTCCCTTAACTGTTTTGCTTCTTTTTTTTCCCCCTTGATTCCTTTTCTATCACCCTCCCCCACTCCTCACTCCACACCCACACTGTCTCTAGTATCCACAATTGTTCTCCATGCTTTTATATCTTCCAGCCTTTCAGTTTTTGTCATAGAGTAAAGACATTTGGTATATATTGAGTGGGGGATACAATGCCTCTCTTTTATAGTCTGGGTTGCTTTGCTTAGCAGTAAATTTTTCATATTCGTCTACTTTCTATCAAATGCCAGGATCTCGTTTTTTATAGTGGTGTAATATTCTGTGGCATATATATACCACACTTCTTCAATCCATTCATCTGATTGTGGACATTTGGGTTGGTTCCATGTCTTAACAATTATGAATAATGCTGAAATAAACATGGATGTCCAAATGTTTATACCCAGGAGTGGAATTGCTGGATCATATGGTAGTTCTATTTGTCGGTCTTTGAGGGACCTCCATATTTTCCACAGTGGCTGTACCAATTTACAGTCCCACCAAGAATGTAGGAGAGTTCCCTTTTCACTACAGCCTCATTAGCACTTATCATTATTATTTTCAATCTTAGCCGTTCTGACTGAAGTTAGCTGGTATTTCTTGCAGTTTTAATTTGCATCTGCCTTATGATAAGGGATGTTAAATATTTTTTCATATGCTTTTTGACTATAAGTCTTCCTTAGAGAGTTGTTTGTTCAGCTCATTTGCCCATCATTTAATTAGATGGATTTTTAATTTTTTTGTAAACTGCTTGTATATTCTGTATCCCTACATATTCTGATTATCAATCCCTTATCTGAGGCATAGTTTGCAAATATATTTTCTCACTCTGAGGGTTGCCGATTCATTCTAATTATTGTTACTTTTGCCATGTAGAAGCTTCTTAACCTGATATAATCCCACCTGTCTATTTTTGGGATTCTTGCCTGTGCTTCGGGTATCTTATTTAAGAAGTTTTTGCCTACTCTGTTGTCGCCAATAGTTTCCCCTGTGTTATCCACCAATAGTTTTATAGTTTGAAGATGTAGGTATAGATCTTTGATCCATTTTGAGTTGAGTTTTGTTAATGGAGAGAGATAAAGGTCCAGTTTTGTCTTTCTGCAGATGGCTACCCAGGTTTTTTCAACACCATTTGCTAGAGATTTTCTTTTTCCCACTGTATTAATTGGTGCCTTTTGTCAAAAATCAGATGGCTGTATGTTTTGGGATTTATTTATGGGTTGTCTATTCTATTCCATTGGTCCACATTGCCTGTTTTTGCACTAATACCATACTGTTTTGATTATCACTGCTTTGTAATGTATTCTGGGGTCAGGTAGTAAGATACCTCCTACTCTACTTTTTTTGTACAGTATTGCTTTAGCAATAAAAGGTCAGCTTCAGCTACATCCATTCCTTTACAGATTGTGTATGGTTACTTTTATGCTAAAATAGCAGCACTTACTATTTGCTACTGAGATTATATGCCTACCAAATTTAAACTATTTACTTTCTGACCCTGTAAAGAAAAAATAATAGAAAAAAAAAACAGTTTTCCAACTCCTGTCTAAAATATTTTGGAATGTGAGTGTGTGTTTGTATGAAATAATATAAGATATAAATATATTCATAAACACATATCCTAATGATTTGAACTTAAGTATACCTACCATTAGAAAGAATAGTAAGTTCCAAAATCATGTCTTAATAAGGACAAAAGAGTAATTAATAGCTGCCATAAAGTATTAGAAATTGGGAAAGATTTCATAAAATAGCTCACATTTCAATAGACCTCTTGAAAATTTGTATAATTTTTATAACAAAGCAGAGACATTTCTTTTAATAGACATTTACTGAATATCACTTGACAGATTGAAATAGATGGAAAGTTAGTCAGGCTAATAATTTGTCATTTCCTGTGCCTTCTATAGGATCTAGCACAGTGCCATGCACATAGTAAACTAACAATAAATACCTGTTATTTGAGTCACTGACAAAGTAATTTATGACAAATGCATGATAATACTAGACAGCATGCAGAACCAGTAGGTGGCTTAGTGGTTAAGGCGCTGGACTCCCACGTGGCTGTCCAGTTTGAATCCCGCACCCAGAGGCTTGAGACACATGCCAGGCATGTGTGTGCATGTGCCCAAAATCCCAAAAGAAGAATGGAGGAGTAGGGATTGTGGTGTGGTCATTCCCCCGAAGGGTGATTTCTTGCTTTCTCTCTGTTTCTCCAGTGAGCACATGCACCCTATTACAAAAATCTCTTTCTCAAAAAAAAAAAAAAATTGACAACATAAGTCATAATAGTTATAGGATTTCTTGGAAAGGATGCAATTGAAGTTTTATGATACTTAGGACAGTTTTGGGGCAATGATTGGTTACCCAAAGTCATTTTTTACTCAAGCCTTAATTATTTTAGTTTTTCAGTCTGTGATGATTTTCATGACTGGTATATTGTTTGCTTTAGAATGTAAATTCCCAGTCATCTGTGCCCTTTGAAGTAGGAATTCATAAGTGGTACTAATATTAGAATAAGCTTGGTGCCAAGAGCAAACTACTCATGGTACTTTGCCATCCTTTGCAGCATGGAAACAGTAATTTTATAGAATTTTCCACTAATAAGCCATTCCTTATGTCTTTGGCCGGTGGGAATTAATTTTTTGGATAGTGGGCCTAATTGAATTAGCTCATCACCTTAAGCTTTTGCTAATAACTTTGGTGATCGCTTTAAGCCTTCTGCCTTCCCAACTCTATCCTTTGCATGGTTTTAGTTACTGATGACTTATAAATCTACAACACAAGAGTTTTCTATTAAACACCAGACCCAAAGAAATTTTCAAAAAATCACTATTTTTGTGTTTACTCAAATATCTTCCTCCCTGGCTAATTATTCATCTCTGTGGAAGCAGGGTCTGAATCTTTCTTCTGGTTGTAGTCCCAGCCTCTACATAATACCTGGCCCATTGTAGGCCCTCATAACATAAGTGTCTAATGAATGAATAGATGGGTAATTTATGTGGAACACTGTGTATTAGACATAGTACTAGGTGTAGAGATAAGATGATTAACTCCTTCCTTAGTCTCTTTCATGTTCTGGCATTGAAATTCCTCTTCAAACAGACAAACTCACTTACCTCTTGATGCGAAACTATTAAAAGTCTGGTAAAAATTGTTTTCCATTTATCTTATTGTCATTTTTATAGGCTAATTTCATTTTGGGGAAGCAACTCATTTCAGTCTCAGTCATTCTGGGGCTGTGGGACGGTCCTCCAGGGATGTTCTCTGTGACTTTAACTTTCAGCACATTCATGCAGGAGCTATAGCGTGCTTGGGCTCATTGAATATGCACTGAGCCAAGAATTAGCTGTAAAGTGACTTTTAGTGTGGAAAAGAAAAATAAGTATTAGAATCAATTACTGAGATATAAAGAAATTAGCCTGTACTAGGCTATTTTTTTTTTTTAACTTAGAAGAAATGAATGGAAGGAGGGAGAAGTGAGGGAAGAAAAAAAAAAAAAAGAAAAAGAGGAGAGAGAAACAAGGTTTTCCCAAATTCCAATCCTCAACCAAGATTATGTGTTTAAAATAAATAGTAGCTTTTGAATTAGTATTAGTAACATCTAGTGAATGCAAGATACTCAAAAATGTTTTATTAATTTATTCATCTCAATGACAATCAAATGAAGTCTATTCTATTGTATTAGTCCAACTTTACAGATAAGGAAACAGAGGCACAAGATGGATAGGGGTGAAAGTATGGGGGGCCGTGTAAGCAGAACCTGCTTTAATCACAGCAGTGAGTCCCCAGAACCTGTCCTCAGAACCACTATTTATCTTTCTCCACGGGTTTCATGGAATATCATCTATGTACAATACTCTCACACATATCTCACTTCTTTTAAAGATTTACCCAATTTATTCATCCATTTATTTTAATTTGACCAGAGAGAGACAGAGAGAAAAAAAGTGAGAAAGCAAGCCACCAGGTCCAGGACTCAAGCTGTGGTTGTCCATGTGGGAGTGTCCAACACCTTAACCACCACGCCACCTGCTGGTCCCACTTCATTTCTTTTTAATCTCCATAGCAACCCAGTGAACCAGAATTTTTCAGATGAAAAGAGGTGTAGAGTTATATGGAGTGACTCAAGTCAAGATCTCCTAAGTAGAACTAGGCAGGGTCAAATTCATGTCTAGGCATTTCGACGTTAAGTCCATTGGATTTTGCAGTCCCATCACACCTGAGTATTTCTCACTTAAGTATATCAAAGTAACTGAGATCTTGACCTCTCTTGGGCCAGACCTACAGAGCTGCTCCACAGAAACAAGACCCAACATGACAACAGAGGTTTGAATCCCAAGCCTGGTCAGTCTGAAACACACCAGGCACGTGCCTCAGTGCCCAGGATTCAATATGCTAGAAGATGGGGGAAAGAGATGGCAGCATGACCAGACTTGGTGGAGGGTATCTCTCTCTCTCTCTCTCTCTCTCCAATACACATGTATTCTATCATGAACAAAGAAGATCAAATTGCTTCTGCATTCCCATTTCTTCCAGAAACCTTTTCTCCAATCTCCCAAGTACTTTGAGTCACTGTAAAAATTAGTATTTAGTAGTGAGTTCTTAATCTTCTGTTTATTCAATCCTAATAGTGGTTGACTGGTCCCTCAGTGTTGTACCCAGTTCTAGGAGAAAGCATCTGACTAACTGGGGTGGATCAAGAGATTTTTTTGGTCCAATGACATGCAAGAGGGTGTCAGTTGGTTAAACTTATTGATTTAGGGATAGCCAGTGGGAGCTGTAACAGCACCGCAGGGGTGCCAAAGGCCCTACAACATATCTGCTAGTGCACACAGAATGTTCCATCACATTCTACCCTTTGAAGTTTTAAAGCTTGACAATAACAAGAAAATGAAGTGCCAGCGAGTACGATGTTTTATGATTATTTTATAAAAAAGGGCCTCTGATAAGCAAAACTCACTCAGATACTTCATGTTTACAAGTCATAAAACAAGCAATGTTGGAAAAAGAAAGAAGATTCTTATGTCAGGGGAGCAACAACATCAATAACACAAAAGCCTCACTCTCCTTAGAGAAGAGAATCTACTGAGACCAAGCAAGAAACTTATCTTTGAGAATGTTATAAAAGATAATATGTCAAAGAAGAGGACATTTTTTTTTCCCCCTCTGTTCCTCAGGGGGGTGGAGTGTGAGAAGAACTTAAAAGTTTCTACCCATTTCCTTATGTAGTTTCCTTCCTTTTGAGTGTCATGATTTAGATCCATTTAAAAGGATTTATTTGAAAGAAGTTCCTTGTACCATAGGGCAGTTTGTCTCTCTCTCTCTCTCCCTCTCTCTCAGGCCTTTGTAAATGAACAAAGTAACCACTTGTCCCACACAGGGTGCAAAGAGAGGCTTGGTGTGGGTTTTACTGTCCATTCAGGCTCTGTATTCAGCTACTTGGAAGTGAAATCTTTAGAAACCACACAAAAAAAACACTGCAGGAATCCTTTGCTTGGGGCATGGGGTGGGGAGGGAACTTTGAAAAACCTATTGAAACTCTGAGAGTTGTTGGGTAGAAACTGTTCTTTTTAGACTTCCTCACTGACAGTATGGGAAATAAACACATACAGGAAGTCATTTAGCCTTTCTGTGAACTTCATGTTGACATTCACTGACCAAAATGTCCATTGTGGGTACTTAAAAATGGATGTGTTTGTACCTATTTGCATATGTATACACACACACATACTCCCTAGGAGTATATAAACATTTCTCATTATTCCATATCATGATGTTCATAATGAATACTTCAAAAAATTAAACTGACAGTGGCACAAAACAACAAAAAATGTGAGTGTAAACAATTTTCATAGCATTTTATTTTTAGTCGTAGAAGCTAGATGTATAGACACATTTCTAAACATTTGACAACCTTCTGGTTGACTTTTCTCATATGTATTTTGTAGTATTTTAAAACTGTTGATCCACAATGCCATTCTTTATGTACCGTGTTTGGTTTACACTTTTATTTTGACTTATGTAATTTTTCTTTAGAACTGAAACAACTTAAAAAATATTCAATAAAGGGTCATGGAATCGCTAAAGTGAACTGGAAATGCTGATTTTTAAAAGCCAAAAAAGAAAGACAATGAATACATGTTACAGTGGAAAACTGAATGTACATGAATGAAAAGGAAGAATGCCAGTAACCATTTGGTTGTTAGGAGGAGAAATCCACCAAATTGTTGAATGCGAAGTGAGAGCCATTGGAATGATACTCAGGGTTTCTTATGGAATGCATTGCAGGCCCTATAAGAACCAGAAAGACCTCGGCTTCTCTGCATCTGAGCCACATGGTTTCTCAACTCTGCTTCTTTACCTCCATGCATTCACTTTGTCTAGTCCATGATCATTGGATCACAATTTCTACTCAACATTACCCAAGCAGAAAAGAACAACTTCCTATCTGATGCAGGAATATGTTTTTAGAACTCGGGTTCAGTAGCACAGTCTGGTATGACCAAACTGAAGCCCAAACCCGAAAAGCCATCCTGAATTGAAATATTTGTTTTGTTTCTGTTGAGTAAGATCATCTCTTTTTCTGTCCTTATTTGTACTTTCTCTTTGTCCCTTTCCCCCTTCTCTGTCACTCTTGCTTCTAAACACCTTCCCAAACCAAACCTCAGTTTTGTCTTTTTGGTTTTTGGGTTTTTTTTTTTAAGCATTGCTTCTTAGTTCGAGTGCTCTACAGAGATTTATGATTCATTGTATGACAATTCTGTATTTCCAGAAGAAAACACTCTCCTTGGTTCAGATTGGCTCAAGTGACAGACTACGTCGTTCCATCAGATTTAACTTGGGAAGTCATGTCTAGATGAGGATATGCTTCATCAGGAGCTGTTAGAAGACTAGTTGGGCTGCTAAGGCTAAGTGTCTGCTACAATTTTAGAATTCTCTCCTCTGTTAGTGTGTGTAGTACATTGCATATATTTTTTAAGATTTTTATTTGAAGGGATGTAAATTCTTCTTAAGACTAACTTTATCAGTAGTTGAAGGTGCCATTGGAATATCCTTAATTTCAGTATAAACTTATTGACTATTTCTAGAACTACCTTGCAGTTTTTTCCTGC
>NW_006202174.1:507932-516632 GCF_000334495.1 Tupaia belangeri chinensis
ATTTGCTGAAACTGACTGAGCAACTTTTAATGGAGACAAATGTGGGCAATTTGAATTGGCAATTGCATCATCATTGGTAATTGAATTCAAGTAAACTTTAACGAATTATCACACAATAATCATATTGCCTACAGGGAAAGATGTTTTAGTCTATAATAGTGAGTGGTTCTCATGGTACATCTCACAATGATTTTGTGTTCTAGACTACTGACATTCTGTCTACATCTATATTAACATAATCTTATAATGGTTCTCTCTTAAGCTCTCTTTTGGAGTGTAGTATGTTGTTCATTCCTGAGCTTTACTTCTTAGAAGTGACAAATTGTTAATCCTATAATCAACTATACTTATGTACCCTCTGAATCTCTATCCTTCACTCTTTATCTCTACTAGCTGCATATTCTTAGGCAAATTGCCTAACTTCTGTATGTTCCAGTTTTTCCATCAGTAAAAGGTGCGTAATGACACCTACATTACTGGATTGAGGATTGAGAAGGATGTTGCATTAAAGATACATTGTAGCAAGTGTTCAATTAACACCACTATCAGTTCTTACCATCATTATACTTATTCTTAGAGAGGTGGTTAGAGTAACTGTATCACAGTCCCCTATTCCCATTCCTGGCTCATATCTGAGTTCAACTGAAACCGTGATGAATAATTCTGACTCACCTAGCACTTGGCAGCTACCTGATTTTAACTATGCCTTTCCACTTTTTGCCCCAGGGTTTCCTCTGATGCCAGAAGAACTCATTCTCCCATACCTGAACACAGCTTGGAAGTATTGGTGATGATAACTCCCTTGAGGCAACCCTTAACCAGTGACAAACTCTCCAACCTCTCATCATTCAGTAGACAATTCTCTGTGGCATTTTGAGTCCTTCTCAAAGGTCTTAGCATATCCCAGTGCCTTAGCCTAGAACTCAATAACATACATTTATAGGATGCCTCCTTTTCTTACTTCAGCTCTCTCTCCTTTTCCTACTGTTTGCTTTTTGGAATGCCCTTCCCCCAAATAAATAAATAGTTCAGCTTTGTTTTAGACTCTACTATGGAAGCAACCCAAATTAATACAGTCTTAAAAAGAAATATTTTGAGAGGATGGATTCAGGAATCCCTGTTAGGATTAAATGCCAACTCAGTTGTTTAGTAGTTACATGACCTGAAAGGTTTAAATCACCTTTCTCTTTCAGTTTTACTTTTCACACCTATCAAATGCAGATAATTGAATGAACTAATTCTTGATATCGTTGTAAGGAATACATGAGTCACTGCAGTATAAATAGAATGACTTGAAGTATTGTCTGATAGGTAGTAGGTTGCATCTAAGTGTTATTATTTCCCTGCAGCACTCACTTAATTGTGTCTAGAAATCGTGTAATGTTGATTATTTCCTTCGTCTTCATTGCATTTTCCCCCTTAGTGCAACTTCCTTCTGCCCCTCCCTTGCTCCTTTTGTTTGCTAGTGCTGACTGAGGAGATGGAGCAGAGCGTGTTCCCTGGAGTTCTGTAATTCCTGAAAGCATGTAAGAGGGGCCTTCTTTTGTTCTGTCCTCCATTTTTTCTTGCACCAACAGCCCTGACCCCTGATCTGTTGGCAGACACTGGATGATGCTGCCAGCTCTTTGCTATTCAGAGGCTCTTTATCCAGACTGTGCTCTTCTCTCTGGCTGCCTGCCTTTTGGCTGTGAGATTCTCCCTGGCATTGCTCTCAGAGGGCATGCCAAGAAGGAAAAAGATAGTGGAAGTCAGGTTAGCCAATTAGAGAGTCTAGAAAATTAGGATTTGGGGATCACTAAGCTTTAGTTTCTAAGCTCTCACAGCCCTTGTTACCACAGAAAATTCAGTCAGCTTTTTGCCATAGCAGTACGTTTTTCTTTGATTGAAATATAATTAAGACATAATAAAATGAACAGATCTCAAGTGGTCCATTTGATAAATTTTGGCAAATATATGTATTTGTGTAATGACCACTCAAAATAAAAGCTAATATTTCCATCATCCTAGAAAATTACCTTATTCTCTCTCTTTTTTTAATTTGTCAGAGGGTGTAAATACACTTGCCAGAGAGAGACAGAAACAGAGAAGTAGAGAGAGAAAAAAGTGAGAGAGAACTTCCCCCACTGCCACCTCATGGGGCATGGTCATACCACAATCTTTTCTCCTCTCTCTCTCTTTCCAGGATTTTGGGCACACACACGCATACAAACACACACACGTATGCCTGGCATGTATCTCAAGCTGCCAGGTCTTGTACTTGAACTGCAAGGTCAGTCATGTGGGATCCAGCCGCCTCTACCACCAAGCTGTAGGTTGGCCTACCTTATTCTCTTTTCTAATCAATCTCCTGGCAGAAATTTCTGGTTTCTGTTACTATATTTCTTTTTTATCATCTTGGAGCTCATATAAACAAAATTACACACATCTGGTCTTCTGTGCCTGACTTTCATTTTGCATGATTTTGAGATTTATTCGTGTTTTTGTGTGAATTAGAAACTTGTTCTTTTTGATAGCTGACTAATGCTCTCCTGTATGAGTACAGCACACTCCAATTTTTAAAATCCATTCTCCTGATAAGAAGCACGTGGGTAATATCCAGTTTGGGGCTATGAATAAGGCTGCTATTCATATTTATGAAAATGTAAAGTCTTTTCACATGCATATATTTTCTTTTGGCTAAATAGCTGAGGGTAGAATTGTTGGGTCAGAAGGTAGAATTATGTTTAATTTTATAAAAAGCTACCACACAGTTTTTTACATAGCTGTACCATTTTATTCTGCCACTGACAGTATATGAGAAATCCAAATCTGCAATAATTTTCCAGCATTTTGTGTTATTCTTTTTACTTTTAGACATTTTCTATGGTTGGAATACGATTTTCCCCAAAGGTTAATGTGCTGGAAACTTGGTCTCTAATGTAATGGATGTTGAGAGATGATAGGATGTTTAGGGGGTGGACCATAGTGAGTAGTATGTGGAGGAGGTCCTTCTTGAATATATTAGTGCCATCTTGTAGTTAGGAGTGAGTTGAAACTCATGGGAATGGGCTACCTCTAGTTCCTGTGAGAGTGGATGGTTATAAAAGAAAGATGACTGCTCACAGGTTACTCTCTATCTTTTTGTATGTACCCAAATCTCTCTCTTCTTCTATAAGCCATGTTGTGACATATGACCAGAGGCCATCCATGTGGTAGCTTCACACTTTTGGTTTTTTCCAGCCATTAGAATTGTGAGTCACATGCATTCTGTTCATATTACTGTTCAGCAACCAATAATAGATTAAGGTACTGTTCTAGTGAGTATAAACTGGTATATTAGTTTAGCTTTATTTTGCTTTTTCCTAATGAGTAATGATTTTGAGCACCTTTTCATATTCTTATTGGCCATCCCAAAATCTACTCTGTCACTGTGCTTTTAAGTCTTTTTTCTTTCTATATTTTTTGTGATAGTGCATGTGTGCACATGTGAGTTAGAGAGAGAGAGAGAGAGAGAAAGAAGCACCTTCAATGAGGTCTTGTCACATTGTGATCTTTTTTGTCTAGCCTTTCAGCTCAGGATACTGGGAACCTGCACATGTGTGCACCTGCTCAATGTGTTTTTAGGCCAACCCAAGGATCCAAATCTGCAATTGGCCATATGGCTTCTAGACTTGAAGGGCATGAGCATTGCCACTGCACCTCTGTGTCACCACCTGTGACTGGACCTCCTTTCAAGTCTTCAGTGACAGTGTAGTCAAGCCAATTTGACCTATGTTTCTGAGTTCTTGCTCTCAGTCATTGAAAGGAAAAATGTATGTCTGGAGTTCTATGGCAGTTACAAAGAAGACCGGGGAGTCATCTATTTAGAAGAAGCTGTTAACACTTTTCCCATATTTTCTTGGCACTTACTTTTCCGGGGCATGTTAACCATGTCTTGGGACACTGTACTTGAACATTTGCTTTTGGCATATATGTGGTACAGGACAGACTTGCCAAGGAATTAATGCTCCCAGGAGCAGCCTTCAGACAGTACAAATGGGAATTGAATGTTAGATGCTCCAACTCCCTCATGTTAGTTGTAAAACTCCACAGCATGTTTTGCACTGATGTTCTACACAGCATGTTCTATAATCAGTTCCACTGTAGAACTGAGCCTAAGTTCTTCACATGAATAACTTATTAAATGATAGAAACTTATTGACCGAGTCTTCATCCCTACTGGTATATCCTACTGATTTTTCTCTGGGATCAATTCTGAAATGAACTACTTGTACTTATGTTCTTGCATTGTGATATGCTTCTAAGGAAACACAACTAAAACATGTATCCCAATAGATGTACATTGAGACATAAGTTGTCTTTTGGAGCCAACCCTATGGTGTAGTCATTAAGGGAGACTGCTGGATCCCACGTGGATTACTACATGGTTCAAGTTCCAGATCTGGGGGCTAAAAAACATACGGAGCATGTGCATTCATGCTGAATATATCAATAGGATAGAGAAAAGGAGAAATTGTGGCATAATCATGCCCCATTGAGGAATGCTTGTTACTCTGTCTGTCTGTCTCTCTTTGGCAAGTGATTCAACTCTTGGAAAAAAAAATAAGTAAAAGTTGTTGTATGAAGGACTAAGAAATTTGATGAATTATGCTGATGAACTTCTGACATAAGAGTTGAAAGAGTTGAGAACAGAGAACTGAGGATTAAGCCATACAAAATGCCTAACTTGCAGAGAATGAAGAAAAATAGACCAGACAGTGGTACAATAATAATCCAACTGGGTCCACAGGAGATAGATCCTGAGTTTACATTCTTAGGTCAGCGAGGTGGCATGGTGGTTAAGATTGCTCCATCCCATATGGCCAACTGCACATTTATGACCCAGACTACAGACAACACCATGTGGGTTTTGTAAGAAGGCAAAGAAAAAACTGGAGGTATCTGGAGTGGAACCAAGAGTAAAGTATGAGCATGAGTTTTGCAAAAAGGAAGAGAGAATCTGCAAGAGGAAGATCACCATGAATAAAATAATTCAGAAGAATTGATGTCATTTGGGAACATAATTAAACTAAGAGGTGAAGGTAGTTACAAACTTATATATTTATAAAATATAAGACCCCTAACTAATCTAACTGTAAACGCAGATAAGAAACCAAGACACCTTCAGGGTGGAAGGTAACTTTTGTGGTATAGCCATTCATTCTTTGAAATGATTATGTATGGCGTCTATGTCAAAAATGGCAGTGGTGGCTGGGTTCCGAGTGTCTCAGCTAAGTTGGTCCAGCCCACTGCGGGGGCGACCTCATGTTGAGTAGGGCCCATGGCAAGGAGGGCTCAGCTCACATGTGGAAGGCCCTCACTTGTCATGCTCCTGTGAGTGGAAGTGAACAGGCTGAATGTCTTCTTAAAGTCGTACCATGAGGAGCAGGAGAGACCCAAGTTCGTCGCCTACCCCCATCTCCACTTCAGGTCCAAGCCCTTCCTCTAGAGAGATGGTAACCATACTCTATTTCATAAACCTCATGTGAATCCATTTCCAAGTGGCTATGAAGATGAATAAAAAGAATGTGGGCCACTACCCAGGCATTGGGGACCACAACACTGGTTTGGACCATTACCCTGAATAGGATCAGAAAAGTATATGGGACCTTCAACTGACCTTCTTCATTTATAGCAAATGATGACCAGTATGCTAATCTCCCACGCTTTGCTTGCAGCAAGAGATGGTTTAAATAAATAACTTAAACTTAGATTGGCCATGAAAAAAAGAAAAGAAATGACTATGTATGTGGTAAAGGTAACATGAGTTTTATGTAAATGCAGAGCTTATGTACTCATACCAAGCACAAATGCCCTGGCTTTATTAAAGTCCACTGCTACTTCTCGCACAGTCCTAGGGAGGATTTGGAGTATTGTGTACTGTTTTATCACTGTATCTGCACGTCTCATCAAATATTGAGCACATGGATAACACATGTTTAGGGTTCTGATGGCAGATGGAACTGGGAAAAGGTAAACCACATGGTAAATTTGGCTGCCTTTTTGAGGCTGTATTTTCCAGGTTTTGATTTAAATATTTTACATTGTAAACTACCATTAAATCACTGATAGAAAGTTTCTTTTCTTTGTCCAAATATTTTTAAGGCTAGTGTGAAAGAAATGGCCCAGCCTAGAGCACGTGCATTGCTGAGGTCCTTATTTTCTTTTCGTTATCCCGAGATGACCAAACTATCTTCAGAAAATTTGTTCTACTAAGCTTCTAATGGTATCAGAACCTAGCCCAATAGGAAATACAATCTTGGATAAATGTTTCTTTCCTACTGAGTTTCCTGAATATAATGGCTATGAGATTAGCACATTTTCCCAGTGATTAAGTTGGCATGTACCCATGGATTTATAAATAGAATTTATTGTGAAAGTTACTGTGCTACTGGGGTAAGTGGCTATTGCAACTTGATGATAGAAAGTGTTCTATGAAAAGAAACTATTATATGCCTTATAGGCCATAGCATTTGAAGGCAAAGAAAGAAGATACAAGAGAGTTTTGTTTTCAGTTATTTCTACTCTATATATGCTTATGAATAACCAGATGTTATTAACATTTTGAAAATTGAGCTTTTGCCGTATTTGTGTTCTCAATTTGTTAAAGTAGGGTTGGGGATAAATAGGGATTTCATGTCCTTTATCATTATACTATCTTTAGATAGCAGAATAGTGACCTGTTGGAATGTATCCATATTTTTGTTGATATCACCCTAGGAGGAGGAATAAACTCTTGGAATTTGAAGACCATTTAGAGTGAGACACCGATCTGTGTCTCAATCCAATCCATGTAAACCAAGATTTTTGTTTACCTTTTTCAGATGAGACTAACGGTGAATTTCTAAGGTGAACTAGGTGATGAAAGAACATTGATGTAATTGGAAATATCATTGTTGCTTTCACCACGAAAACATATCTCATGTCTGAAGGATGGAGTTGTTTCACACAACTAGAAAAACAACCGTTTTTGTGACAATCGATGTCAATGAGTCTTTGTACTTTGTGATCCAGTCAAAATTCTAATTGTGAGAAAACACTTCTTTTCTCATCAGAACTGTATTTAATGCTTCCTCTTAAGCCATCAGCCATTTCCCTTAATCAGCTGAGCCCTGTTTCATGATCATACATGAGAATACATGCTGCTATATATGGCTGGCTAAGGTTTTATGCAAAGCTCTCCTTACATTGCATTTCTTTTTTCTTGATAGTCTAGCTCCACAGTGAGAGCCTATCAGACTAGTAAGTCACGAGTGACCATGAGCCCTGGCTTCAGCTCCCAGTGGAACAGCAGCCCACCAGCCTGGAATACATACTCCTTTCCAAGAGCAAGCTTGCACTACCAGTCCCATGCCAGCTACACCTACTGTACCGGACACCCTGCTGTAAGTACCCACGTTTTTCTGTATTTATAAAATGGGATGCTGTATGCAGGTACATTGCGACTCCAGAATTGGTGTATCTCTATTAATTGTACTGTTTTCCTACTGTTATAATGCTTTCAAGGTAAAAATATGCTGCTTTTAGGTAAAAGAGAGGAGCAATGGAGACACCTTAAGTGTTGAAATGACATGTTTGAATGATCTTTACTGAAAATGGATATTTCATTTAGTTACTTGTAAGTGATGTAGATTGGCAGAATCTCTAGCATAGTATTGGTGTGGAGACTGAATGTATGTGTGTTTCTATTTTCATTCTTCTGGTTTCCTCTTGACTGTTGCTTATGGATTTAGTTGCCTGCTTTTGTGGCGGAAGGGGCTATCTTTCCAAATGATACAGAGGAATCAATCTATATATCCCTACTTTCATCAATGGCCTTATTTATAGATGTATACAGATCTACGTATATAGAAATAAATTCGTCAGTGGGTTTTTTCTAGTCACAACTACTCTGAACTCTGAGGTTGTCAGCCTTGATGACTCAAAGGGCAAGAGAAATAAACCTTCAGTAGGAGAAAAATGACTTAATGGATTTGAGGACCTTTTGGAATGGGTACATGTTTCGACCAGTATGTTTTTCTGTGTCCATTCAATATTCAAAACTAAGATTTCTATTTTATTACAATTTATATTTTGCATCCTTGGAAAAGATTATGATGCATGTTGATTAGAATGATGTCTCTACCTTGTTAAATATCCAAACACTCTTGGATAATCAGAGACCTTTGAAAATGAGTCTCATATGCTTCTCTAACAAGTTCTGCAATGAATCAGTCTTGGTAGACATGGATTCTATAGCTTTTCAGAAGATTCACTATGGACTTCTATGCTTTGTCTCCTCTGTCTGCATTCTAAGGTTAAGGAATTGTAAAGAAATCTGGACCTCTGATTTGAAAGACTATATCTTAAATACCATGTCATAAAGTTACTTAAAATAAGACTCAAGGAATTCATTCAAAATGTAAGCTACTGTGACTTTGTTCAAAGGTTTTTTGGAAATAACTATCGAAATTTAAGTCACACATACTTCTTGATTCAGTAGTTAAACTTTCAGCATTTATTTGGGTATGGACAAGGATGTATGCATAAGGGTAGTGTTAGAACCAGTTTTTGAAATTACTTGGAAAAACAACCCCCCAAAATCATTCATTTTCATTCATCCACTTTTCAAACTAAAAGGTATTAAGCATGTAACCATTTTTATGTTTTAGCATTCTTCTAGGAGAAAGAGATACAGGAATG
>NW_006202174.1:517151-582149 GCF_000334495.1 Tupaia belangeri chinensis
TCACCCTAAGTCTTGCTCTCATGAAACTTCTAGTAACTGAGGAAGGTAATAGTTATGTAAATGTCACATAAGTAAATTTAAAAGAGCAAGCAAACAAGAAAAATATGCGACAGTATCAAATGCTGGTCAGAGATTTAAAATGGGGTGAATAATCAAAAATGACTGGGTGGTCTGTTGAGATTGTGTGATCAGCCCAGTCTCATTCAGGAGGTCAGGTTTTATCTGAGATCTAAATGAAAAAAGAGCTATAAGGATGCCAAGTTCAGGGACAGGAGACAGAGGGAAAAGTTAGTATGAAGGACTGGAATAAGCCTGCCTGTCAACTATCCAGGAAGAAAGCCAGTGTACCTGGAGCTTAGTGAGCAGAGAAAGAACAGAATCAAGGCAGAGAGAAAGGTAAGGCTGGGTATAAGGAAGCACTTTGTAATCCAAAGAGTTTGTGTTTTATTTAAGTTTGGCGGGAAACCACTGGAGTGTTTTAAGTAAGGAAATGACATGACATAACTTTTTTAGGACTCACTCTGACTACTGAGTGGAAAATTTCTGGTAGAGGAATAAGAAAGAAAGCACAGTGTCAAATTAGGACAAAAGTGTGCTCTCTCGCTCGCTTGCTCTCTCACACATATGCACACGTAACTGCAAGGAAACACTTTTTCTTGCATATTCTTTGGTCTGTTTGATGTTCCAAGTATTTTTTTAAAAGCTGAATATAGCTTGCATAATTTTTTCTTCAGTAACCAGTTCTGTATCTAATATGTCTCATTAATTTTCCCTTCAGTCATTATTTGTCAAACAAGATGACAAATTATGATTTAATGAAGTACTTCTACTCATAATCTTACTGGCCTCTAGGTCATCTCAAAATAGGTGATATTTATTGAACATGTAATATTTTTCAAGCCTTCTCCTAAGCTCTTTTACATGAATTTCACATTTATGTGTATATATAAACAATATATATACATTATATTACAATAATATGTAATATATAATATTATATAATGCATATGTTATACAGTAACAATGTATTTTATATAATAGTAATATATAATTTCTTTTTTACAATAGCCCTAGGATGTTGGTACTATTATTATCATCATCTTAATGATTAATGAAATGAAGCTTATAAGAATTAAATATCTTGCCCTAAGTTACATAGCTAATAGTGGGGCCTAAGATTCAAACATTGGCTGTCTCTCTCCTCACCAGCATTCTTATCCATTGCATTATACAACTCTTTGTTACTGAGTCCCTGTGTCTTTATTTACATGCCAAGGACAATTACATAATTGTTCCCCAGATGAAACTCTTTCTAATCATTTAATTTAAATGTGCATGTTACTTCTTAGGGAAGTACTGTTTTGTATTTATAGAAAGCCCCATTTTAGGTCTGAGGTTAGTAATCAGGAATAGGTGCTACTTTGTTTTAAAAACAACTGAGAAAATTACAGGTTGTCTAGCCACTTTGCAAGCTTTAAAACCTGGTAACTGATACTTCGTTTTGTCATACTACTGAGAATAAAGTGAGTCAAAAAAGTAAAGCAGAAATGAAATATGAGAAATCCTTAAAAATAGTCGTGAATATTACACTTCTGATTTTAAGACTGCTCTAAGGAACAATTTGTAACCCTGCATGACATTTTCCCATTATTTCAACATTTTGACTTTCTTTCAAATTTTCTTTCCATGCCCAATCAGATTCCATTACACTCCCTACTCTAAGATCAGTGCTCATTTAGCTCTACTATTGTCCTGTAAAAAGAATTTTATGGTCTGAAAATAAGCCACCAGTTCTGTGTGGGAAGACTTTGAGAGCTTAGGTAAGATAACGATATTCAAAAATGTTGACTACCTCACAGTTTTTCCTTGGGCCATTTTGCAAGCCAAAGTACCGGGAAATATATGGGGCTCCAAAATGTAAGAGTAGATTCATAGCTACCGTAGAGTATAAGGTCCACAGAGGTTTTGTGGTTAAAACCACAGAAATGGAATTCTTGTCTGAATAGATTCCCAGTGATTTTCTTAAGTCATGCAGTGTAGTAGCCTTTAATGGAGCTGTTAATGCCCTGCCTGCCTTGGGAGACTCTGGTCCTTTTCTCCAAGTCACTAGTTTGATTGAAGATTTCCAGTTCTTTAGCTAATTTCCTGGGATTACAATGATGTCAACCTATGTGAGGTTTGTGTAGTAAATATGGTTCAAAGGGCCCCCTTTTGCCTCCATTCTCTTGCTGCTGAGAAATCCTGATGTCCCATGAGTGTCTAGTTAGTAACCTCAAAATGTGTAGCCTTGTCACAATCTCAGAATATGGTTAGATTCCTACCTGACAATGTAAGAACTTTGTAAGCAAAATAATGTGATTGAATGTATAAAAGAAAATAATATTTAAAAAATCAAAATACTGAAATCAAAAAGAATAGTAGTAAAAAAATCTGAAAAAAAGAAAAAAAAAAGTAAGAACTTTCTCAGAGCTCTTTTGTGTATCACTGTATTAGTTTTCTATGACTGCTGTAACAAATTTCCCCCAGTTTATGTATTTCCACAGTACCAATGTATTCTCTGATTAAATATGATTAGATACGCGAACAGAGTTTTACTGACTTGAAATCAAGGTGAAAACAGGGCTGTGGCCTCTCACAAGGCTCTAGAGGAAATTTTATTTCTTCGTCTTTTCCAGCTTCTAGAACTACATTCCTTCCACATCTTGGCCTACAGGCCTTCTTTCATCATCAAGACCAGCAGCATAATATTTAGAATCTATCTTCGTTCCATTGTCACATCATTGTCTCTATCTCCAGTCAAATTTCTCTCTGTAGTCAAATTTCTCTCTGCCTTCCTCTCATAAGGACACTTGTGATCACATTAACAGGCCCACTGCAGTAATCCAGGATAATCCCCTGATGGGAAACTCCTTAACTTAATCTTAGCGGTATAATTCTTTTTGTCATATGAAGTAATACTTACTGGTAAGGGAATTAGGTCATAGGCAATCTCGGCGAACCATTCTTCAGCCCTACCATGATCATAATATCCAATGACTCAATGGCTAACTTCTGAGACATGAGGTGAGTATTTGACTTCCTGAAATTAATGAGGCTTATCTCACTGGGGGAGACAACGTAAGAGGAATTCTTTGGATGAGGACACACATGATTGAAACTCACAAGTACAGGTTTCATTTCCTGAAACCTATTGCTCTTCGCTACTAAAATAAGGACAATGAGAGCCATCCCTTTGACAGCTACTCAAATGCATATTTTAAAAGAAAATGCAAAAATGAGGTTATTAAAATTCTCCTAGCATTTAATTCACTGCATTAGTAAATTAAGAAACCATGTTCGGGCATCTAGAATGTCTTCCTTAACTTGGCATATAAAACAGCAAAAAGTAATATATAACATATTCAAGCAGGGCAGTAATATAATTTTAAACTCAATTATTAAACATACCACCCTCTGTTTATTGTCTAAGGGAAGTAACAATATATCATGTAAACGTCTTACCTTATCATGTTATTTTCACACATTTCATTTAATAAATCATTTCTACAGTTTCCAAGTAGTATGTTGACTAGTGTATTGGTGGGATCTTTCATTTGACACTTTTATTAGGCACTAGCTAAATTATAGCCCTATTTACGTCATAATTTGACATAGGGAATGACATCAAATCCCCAACAAATCCCTATTAATTGATAACCACTAAGTGACTGGGTCTCTTATTAATGATAGAAGAAGTAGAAGAATATTTAACCTCATATTAACTCTCTACTCTTCTCGCATCTGCCTGTCTCTTTCTTATTTGTTTTCTCGCACTTAAACAGATTTATCATTAGAGAGATGGAGAGCGAGAGGATACAGGAAAAGATAAAAAGTATGTGAGGATGATCTTATCCTGTGAAGTCCTCTTATCTTTCACTAGTGAGGAAGCACAATCTGATTCTGTACCTGTCAGGCTTGATCAGGAGATGGCTTGAGCCAGTCATGAGACAAAGACCAGGCAGAGCCCAGTTACTGAGGTAGGCAAGTCAAACAAAAAAGAGGTAAGGAAAAGAAGAGGTAAATAAAATTATAGTTATGGGACCAGCAGTTAGCGTAATAGCTATGTCACTGGACTCCCACATAGTTGACCACGGGTCCAGTCCCAGACCCGGAGGCCTCAAACTCACACCAGGCATGTGTGCGTGCTGCCCAAGATCCCAAGAGGAGAATGGAGGAGAAGGGATCGCGGCATAGCCATTCCCCCGGGTGGTGATTTCCCACTTTCCGTCTATCTCTCTCTGTCTTCCTGGAGAGCACACGCACCTTATAGCAAAAACCTCTCCAAAAAAAAAAAAAGAAGGAAAATTATAGTTATCAGAGTATGCTCATGTTGCCTACTTAGAAGTAGTGGAGGTTTCTTCTGAAACCTGTCTCTCCTTCAGAGAAGAACAGGCGCATGGGGAAGAAGAGTACGCAGCCTGGTGTTAGATTTTTATTTCAAAAAACAAATATGTGCAAGAAGAGTAATGGCATGCCACTGTCTTGCTGGAAGACTCTCTCCTTTAATGATTAAATAGGTTTCCAGCAGGTCCCCTCCGTAGGAGCTTTGTTTATAAAGCACAGGGTTGACAACTGTCTTCCTCCAAGGGTAAAACTGTCAAATAAAACCAAAGTTCTCCAACTTTCTCAGGAGGACATCATCCCGGAATGAAGACATTCTCTATGTTCATGGCAACTGTCTTTATCCACTGCATCCAGTAATAATAGCCTTTCTGCTTCCTGGGAACAGAACTTCCTCTTCCCCTCTAGGCTGGTAAAAGCATTTCTTTGGGAAGTTTATAGAAGAGATTACAACTCTCTGTTCTTTTACTTTTTATGCTGCAAAGCTTTTATGCTGCAAAACTATGTACCAACTTTGAAAACAAGTAGTAAATCCTATGAAAGAGACTCTCTAGTTCTGTACTGTAATAGCCACGCCAGAAAGATGTCTGAATTCATAGCCTGTTTGTTCGTAGCTTCTGAAATGAAACACAAGTGCTGGAATTTAGGGTATAATTTTCTGTTTTCTAGAAGGTGTATGTGCTCACCAGAGAGAAAGACAAAGAGAGGGAGAGGGAGAAAGCACCCCTTCTCACCATGGTGAATGGTTATCCTGCAATCCCTTCTCCATTTTCTCCTCCTTTTCTGGATTTTGGGCATGTATGTACATGTGCCCAGTGTGTTTCTCAAGCCACCCGTCAAGGACTCTGACCACATTTTTAGCCATCTAGAATCTGGCTGCCCTAACTTCCAGGCCACAGAGCTAACTCATCAATAATGTTTCATTAGTTGTCTCATTTACTTTTAACTAAAATGTGTGAAAGTGTTTCAGTGCTTCAATAATCAGCATGTCTGGATACTAGCTTAATAATAGGTCTGCAGGGCCAGCAGGATGTGGTGGTTATGTCCCTGGACTTCCACATGGCTGACTGTGGTTGACTCCCAGACCCAGTGGCTTGAAATTCATACCAGGCATGTGTGCATGCACGCCCAGAATCCCAGGAGGATGAAAGAGAAAGGATTGTGGCATGGCGATCCCCCTAGGGAGTGATTTCTCATTTCTCCAGTCTGCTGCTGTCTCTCCCTCTCCCTCTCTCTTTCCTCTCTGAGAAGTGCACATGCCCTATGGCAAAAGTCTCTTTAAAAAAATCTAAAAAGTCTGCACAAACTCTTGGGGCTATAGGAAACTTTTCAAGGAGTCCTAAACATGGACTGTTTGCAGAAAAATAATGATCACATAATCAACTTCTATAAATTCTCTTTTGCGAATTGATTTGCCTGATCTTTTACTAATATTCTAATGGCCAGGGTTACCCTATATCCCAATTTTTCCCGGTGTATGCTTATTTCCTCCACAGTTATGAAAGTATCCTTTTTAACTCTCCCCAAAATGTCCAGGTTTAGAAGATAGATGGTCTCTCTACCACAACTCTTTACAAAAAAAAAAAAAATGATATTCCTTGCACATAAATCTTACTGTGGTCCATTGCCTCAGGGTATAGAATCTCCCCAGGGGAGCACCAACAAAGGAGATGCCTCATGTAATGATTAATCAGGCACCAAGAACCAATGGGGCTTCCAGTCTTTCCTAGCCCTGTACAAATCTCTGCAGTAAGGGAAAAGAATAGTGTCATGGTCTGGCACTTAACACACTTTGCAATTATTTGAACTTATAATGAGATTTTTAGAGTATTCAAAAATGGGAAAGAGGGTATGTAATTTTTAAAAAATTCTTTTAGGAACCCATGAACAGAGTTTAAGAGCCACCACTTATTGTTGCCTTTTCTGAAACTTCTCTTGCTTCATCATGGAGGTTGCTCTTAGTAAACGGAGCTGCTCAGAACTCAGGACTCTGGCTGCTTGAAACCTTGCTCAGCTTCACCACAGGCCAAGAGATGAAATATTTCAGCACACCTGTATCTCTTATATAATATACCATAGCTAAGGCTATTATTTATTTTCCCCGAACAAAATCTCCTACAAGATTAAATGTACAAAGCAGATAATAGCGTGTTTGCCTTCACTGAAGGTACAGTAAGGAATTTTATCAGTATTCTTATAAAAAAAAAAAATCCAACTGCATTGACTTCAAAACGTTAGGTGCATATTAACTGTCTTGATGAACTATCTGGCTGTAAAAGTGCATATTTATATTTATCAAAGATGGTGACAGTATTGCCACTCACCCCTCATGCTTCCCTGCAATGTAACGTCATGCCTCTTTCTTGAATCTGGCTGGCCTATGGCTCACTTTTTTTTTATTTTAAGAGAGAATTTCTTTTTGCTATAGGGCACATGTGCGTGCCAGAGAAACAGAAAGAAAGAAGTCACCCCTCAGGCGGATTGGCCGTTCAGCCATCTCTTCTCCATTCTCCTCTCAGGATTTTGGGCATGCACATGCTCCCAGAGTGTGTCGTAAGCTACTGGGTCTGAGACTCAAACTGCAGTTTCTTATGTAGGAGTCCAGTGACGTAACCGTTCTGCTCTCTGCTGGTCCCTGTGATTCACTTCTAATTGATAGAATGGGGCAGAAGTTACGCTGTGTGATTACTGGATTTATGTTGGAAGCAGGCATGCAGGTTCTCTGTGGTCCTCTTGGAAAGACTAGTTCTGAATGCTTTCTCTCAGGACACTCCCTCTTGTTGCCCAGTGACCATGCTGTGAGGAAGCCCAGGTCACATGAAGGGATTGGGGTCAGATGCTGTGGACAACAGTCCAGCTAAGCCCAGCTTTTGAGTTCCCCAACATATGAATAAAGAAGCTTGCAAATACCTCCGTTTTCTCCGTTTTCTAACTGTGTGAGTCATTTTCAGGTAATTAGATCTTCCCATCTCAAGCCCTAGTATGAGAGAACACAGACACAACATTTCCACTGTGTCCTGTTCAAATTTCTGACTCTCAGAAACTTTGAGCGTAACAGAATGAGTGTAGTTTTAAGTCACCAAACCTGGAAACGATTATTTTTCAGGATTAGTAACCAGGATAATAGACATTTCTAAGTTTGGTGCTACAACTGATCAACATCATCAAGGAAACAATCTTATTTTGTCTTTGCCTTCTGCCGTTCCTCTGTGTTTTGATGATATGATGAAGTCCTTTCCTTTGAGTATATAAACAATAGTGGGATACTGCATCTTAAAGTAGTTCTATTTATTTATTTTTTCTTCTTTTAGGGAGCTTTATTTTTAGTTTTTGGAGGTGCCTCTGTACTGTTTCCACTAATGGTTGTATTAATGTACGTTCCCGCCAAAAGTGCACTGGAGTTATTTTCCACAGCCTTGCCAACACTTGCTATTCTTTTTTGTTTTTGTTTTCTGAAGATTGTTTTTGTTATAGGGGTTCTTACATGGGTCTATACAAATTTTAAGATTGGTTTTTCTGTTTCTGTAAAAATATCATTGGGATTTGTTGGGATGTCAATCTGTCGATTGTTTTGGGTATTACAAACATTCTAATAGTATTACTTCTTCTAGATCACAACCACAAAATATCTCTCTAGTTATCTGTGTGTTCTTCAGTTTATATTATCAATGTTTTATGGTTTTAAGTATATGGTTATCTTTTCTCCTAGGTTAAATGTATTCTTAATTTTTTGGGGGTAGCTATTATAAATAAAATTATTTTCTTGATTTCTTTTTGGCTAGTTCTTTGTTAGTGTGTAGAAATGCTACTGAGTTTTGTATGTTGATTTTGTTTCCTACAACTTTACTAAATTTATTGATTAGTTCTAACAGGATTTTCTCTTTTTACTTCTTAATGTTTTTGCCATAGTGTGCATGCACTTGCAAGAGAAAGTGAGAAATCATCTCTACCCCATGGAGGATGGCCACACTGCAATCCCTTTCTGCTCCTGGGGTTTTGGGCATACACACACATGTGCCCAGCATGATTTTCAAGCTGTCAGGTCTAGGACTTGAACTGTGGTCAGCCATGTGGGTGTAGAGTGTCTTAACCACTAAGCCATCTGATGGCCACAGTTCTAACAGGTTTTTGATGAAGTCAATGTTTTCTATGCTAAAGATGATGCGGTCTATCAACAGGAACAATTTAACTTCATTCTTTCCAATTTGGATGGCTTTTGTTTCTTTCTCTAGCCTAATTCCTCTGGCTAAGACTTTCAGTATGATGTTGAATAGAAATAGCAAAGTGAGTATTCTTGATTATTCTCTTGTCTTAGGAAAAGAGCTTTCCTACTTTTCATTACAAGTACGACGATAGCTATGGGTTTGTAACACATGGCCTTTCTGTGTTGAAGTACATTACTTTTATACCTAGTTTGTTAAGTTTTATTATGTAAGTATGTTTATGATGATCTTTTAAATGCCAGAGAGCATGTGCACTCACCAGAGAAAAACATATATATATATATATATATATGTGTGTGTGTGTGTGTGTGTGTGTGTGTTATGAGAGAACACAGACACAACATTTCCACTGTGTCCTGTTCAAATTTCTGACTCTCAGAAACTTTGAGCGTAACAGAATGAGTGTAGTTTTAAGTCACCAAACCTGGAAACGATTATTTTTCAGGATTAGTAACCAGGATAATAGACATTTCTAAGTTTGGTGCTACAACTGATCAACATCATCAAGGAAACAATCTTATTTTGTCTTTGCCTTCTGCCGTTCCTCTGTGTTTTGATGATATGATGAAGTCCTTTCCTTTGAGTATATAAACAATAGTGGGATACTGCATCTTAAAGTAGTTCTATTTATTTATTTTTTCTTCTTTTAGGGAGCTTTATTTTTAGTTTTTGGAGGTGCCTCTGTACTGTTTCCACTAATGGTTGTATTAATGTACGTTCCCGCCAAAAGTGCACTGGAGTTATTTTCCACAGCCTTGCCAACACTTGCTATTCTTTTTTGTTTTTGTTTTCTGAAGATTGTTTTTGTTATAGGGGTTCTTACATGGGTCTATACAAATTTTAAGATTGGTTTTTCTGTTTCTGTAAAAATATCATTGGGATTTGTTGGGATGTCAATCTGTCGATTGTTTTGGGTATTACAAACATTCTAATAGTATTACTTCTTCTAGATCACAACCACAAAATATCTCTCTAGTTATCTGTGTGTTCTTCAGTTTATATTATCAATGTTTTATGGTTTTAAGTATATGGTTATCTTTTCTCCTAGGTTAAATGTATTCTTAATTTTTTGGGGGTAGCTATTATAAATAAAATTATTTTCTTGATTTCTTTTTGGCTAGTTCTTTGTTAGTGTGTAGAAATGCTACTGAGTTTTGTATGTTGATTTTGTTTCCTACAACTTTACTAAATTTATTGATTAGTTCTAACAGGATTTTCTCTTTTTACTTCTTAATGTTTTTGCCATAGTGTGCATGCACTGAAGAGAGAAAGTGAGAAATCATCCCCACCCCATGGAGGATGGCCACACTGCAATCCCTTTCTGCTCCTGGGGTTTTGGGCATACACACACATGTGCCCAGCATGATTTTCAAGCTGTCAGGTCTAGGACTTGAACTGTGGTCAGCCATGTGGGTGTAGAGTGTCTTAACCACTAAGCCATCTGATGGCCACAGTTCTAACAGGTTTTTGATGAAGTCAATGTTTTCTATGCTAAAGATGATGCGGTCTATCAACAGGAACAATTTAACTTCATTCTTTCCAATTTGGATGGCTTTTGTTTCTTTCTCTAGCCTAATTCCTCTGGCTAAGACTTTCAGTATGATGTTGAATAGAAATAGCAAAGTGAGTATTCTTGATTATTCTCTTGTCTTAGGAAAAGAGCTTTCCTACTTTTCATTACAAGTACGACGATAGCTATGGGTTTGTAACACATGGCCTTTCTGTGTTGAAGTACATTACTTTTATACCTAGTTTGTTAAGTTTTATTATGTAAGTATGTTTATGATGATCTTTTAAATGCCAGAGAGCATGTGCACTCACCAGAGAAAAACATATATATATATATATATATATGTGTGTGTGTGTGTGTGTGTGTGTGTGTGTATGTGTATGTGTATATACAAATATATATGTGTGTGTGTGTGTGTATGTGTATCTCTCAAGAGAGAGAACCTTTTAATGAGTTGTGATGGTGTCTCAGTTCTTCCTGCATTTCTCCATCCTGTCAGGATTTGGGGCATGTATTCACAGGCACCTTGCATGCTTTTCAAGCTGCAGGTGCCAGGATTTGAACTGCAGTTGACTATGTGGGATCTGACTCCCTTAATCACTATGCTAGGGGTCTGACCCAAAAGGAGGTTAAATTTTGTCAAATGATTTTTCTGCATTTAATGAAATGATCATATGGATTTTTTCCCTTTTGTTATGTTAGTGTGATGTATCACATTTAGTTTCTTATATACTGAATTATATTCCCATCTGAGTCCCACTTGAGCATGGTAAATGATCATTTTAATGTGCCGTTGAATTTTCTTTGCTAATATTTTGTTGAGAATTTTTGCATTTATATTCATCAGGGATATTGACCTGTAATTTTCTTTTCTTGTGGAATCTTTGTCCGGTTTTGATAGCAGGGTAATGCTGGCCATGTGAAATGAATTTTGAAGTAATTCCTTTTCTTCAGCTTTTTGTAAGGAATTGGTAAAGATTGGGGCTGGCAGGTGGCATGGTGGTTAGAGGTGCTGGACTCCCACATGGCCAACTGCAGTTCGAGTTCCAGACATGTTGGCTTGCTTTCTCTCTCTTTTGGTCTCTCTCTGGTCAAATTAAAAAATAGTTATAAATAATATAGTGAATAAAGTTAAATAAAATAATTCTTTTTAAAAAATATTTATTTATTTATTTAAATCTGGCCAGAGAGGGACAGAGTAAATGAGAAAGAGAGAGAGAAAGTGAGAAAGCAAGCCGCCAGGTCCAGGACTCAAACCACAGTCAGCCATGTGGGAGTCCAGTGCCCTTAACCACCATGTCACCTGCTGGCCCCTAAATAAAATAATTCTTAAAAAAAGAAATTGGGACGGATTGGTATTAGTTGTTTAAATGTTTGACATTGCTCAGCAATACAACCATCAAGTTCTGGAAATTGCTCTGATAGCAGGTTCTCCATTACTGATTCAATCTCCTTCCTCATTATTGGTCTGTTCAGGTTGTCTGTCTCCTTATGGTACATACTTGGTAGGTTTTATGTGTCTAAGAGTTTAGGCATTTCTTTCAAGTTATCCAATTTGTCGATATTTAATTTCTCATGGTAGTCTTTTATGCTCCTTTGTATTTTTATGGTGTAAGTCCTAATGCCTTCTCTTTTATTTCTTATTTTACTCATTTGAGTCTTTTCTCTCTCTTTGTTACTTAACTCACCTAATGATTTATCCCTTTTGTTTATCTTTTAAAACACCAGCACTTAATATTATTGATCTTTTTAAAAATTGTTTTCAAGCCTTAGCTTTTATTTCTGTGTTGATCTTTATTAAATCTTTCCTTTAGCCAACTTTGGGTTCAGTTTTTCTCTTGTGTGTGTGTGTGTTTTTTTTTTTCCCCAATTTCTTACAGTGTAATATAAAGTTATCTATCTGGAGTCTTTCTTCGTTTTTGATGTAGGTATTTATTGCTGTAAAATTCCCTGTCAGAACTTCTTTTGTGGTGTCCCATTAGTATTGGTAGGTTTTATTTCCATTTTAGTTTGTCTCAAGATATTTTTAAATTTTTCTTTTTACTTATTGACTCATTGTTTTTTTCAAGAACACGTTTGATTTCTATGTATTTGTGAATTTCTGCAAAATTCTTCTTGTTATTGATTTCCAATTCTATAGCACTGTGGTTGGAGAAGATGCTTGATATGATATCAGTCTTCTTAATTTTATTAAGACTTGTTTTGTGACTTAATCTCTAATCTGTCCTAGAGGATGTTTTGTGTGCTCTTGAGAAGAATGCAATTTCTGTGGCTTTTGGATGAAACGTTTGGCATATCTCTGTTAGGTCCATTTGGTGTAAACTGTAGTTTAAGTCCAATGTTCCCTTATTGATTTTCTGTTTGAATGATCTATACATTGCTGAAAGTGGGGTACTGAGGTCCTTTGCTATTATTTTATTACAGTCTATATCTCCCTTCAGATCTATTAATACATGCTTTATATATTTAGGTGCTCCAGTGTGTGTGTGGGGGTGTGTGTGTGTATGTATGTGTATATATAGATTTACAAGTGTTATATCCTGATGAATTTACCACTAGGCCATTATATAATGACTTTCTTAGTCTTGTTTTACAGATTTCTGTCTTTATTTTTTCTGTGTGAGAGAGAGTGACACAGAGAGAGGAGGGCAGTGGAACAAAGTCTTCCTTACACAATCCTCCTCCAGCCTCAGCCAGCCCAGATCATAGGCAAGCATATGTGGTCCCAGTGCAGGGAAAGCATGAAACATGAACCCAAGACCTTCCAGGGTGGACCTTCCCAGCTCTGCAGAGCATTGCATCACCACTGTGCTACTGCAGCTGGCCCTGTTTTCACAGGGTTTGACTTAAAGTCTATTTTATTTGGACGAAAGCATTGCGATCCCTGCTCTCTTTCAGTTTCCCTTTATGTGGAATATGTTTTTCCATCTCTTGACTTTCAGTCAATGTTGTCTTTATAGATAAAGTGAATCTGTTATATGCAGAAGATAGTTGGAACTTGTTTTATTATTATTCATTCAATCACTTTATGTCTTTCTGTAGGAACATTTAATCCATTTATATTCAAAGTAATTACTGATATTTAGACACTCCATTTTTAGATTGTTTTCTGTTTGTATTTTTTTTTTTTAAATAGGTCTTTTGTTCCTTTCTGGTTGTCTTTCATTGTGATTAAGTGCTTTTCTCTAGTGTTTGTTTCTATTCCTTACTTTTAATCTGTTGCATATCTTCTCTAGGGTTTTGCTTTGTGGTCTCCATGAGACCTACAAAACATGTCTTAGATCAGTCTTTTTAAGCTGATAACAGCTTAACTTTGATTACATTAAAAACCTTATACTTTTACTTACCCCTCCATTTAATGTTTTTCATGTCAAAATTTGCATTTTTATCTTGTGTGCCCCTTAACGAATTATTGTTGCTATTATTATTTTCGATAGTTTAGTCTTTTATCTTTATACTAAAGATTTAAGTGACTTACGCACTACACTTACAGTGGTAGATTATTCTGAATTTGTGTACTTATTTTTACCACTGAGTTTTAGACTTTCAGCTGTTTCCATTTCACTAATGAAAGTCTTTTTCTTTCAGCTCGAAGTATTCCCTTTAGCATTTCTTTTTCATTTTTTTAATTGCCAGAAGGTGCATGTGCTTAGCAGCCAGTCAGAGAAAAACAGAGAGAGAAAACCCACCTCCTACCCCTGCAACTAGGACAGGGCCATGCTGAAATCCTTTCTCCATTTTTCCATACTGTCAGGATTTGGAGCATACAAGAACATCATCTAGACGTGTTTTTCAGGCTGCCAGGATAGGATCCAAACCATCAAGTCAGCCATATGGGATCCAGCTCTTTTAACTACTAAGCTATGGGTAACCAGAAAGGTTTAGTGGTGTTAAACTCTCTTAGATTTTGTTTATTTAGGAAAGCCTACCTCTCCTACACTCCCAAGGGGCAATTTTTTCAGGTACAATCGTTTTGGTTGGCATTTTTTTTTCTCCTTTAGCTCTTTGAATGTAGTGTCCCATGATCTTCTGACCTGTAAGGTCTCTGCTGAGAAATCTCCTGCCAGACTCATTGAAACTTCTTAATGTTTCTTGTTTAATTTACCTTGTTGCTTTTAAAATAGTCTTTGTCTTTGTTTTTCTTTGTTTTTCTTTGTTGTTGTTGTTGTTAAGTGTTATATGCACTCACCAGAGAGTCAAAAGAGAGAGGTAGAGGAGAAAGCATCTCCCATGGAGTGTGTCAATCTCACAATCCCTTTTCCTCCGTATCTCCTTCCTCTCAGGTTTTTGGGCATGCACACACATGCACCCAGTGTGTTTTTCAAGCCTCTAAGTCTACAATTCAAACCTTGCAGTGAGCCATGTGGGATCTGACTGCCTTAGCCATAATGTCATGGATTTTGACCACTTGCTTGTAGTATGTCTTGGTGGACTCTTGTCTGGATGGAATCAGGTTGGAAACATTGATCTTGAATATTTTACCTGAATATTTATATCTTTCTCTAAATTTGGAAAGTTTTCTATGTTTTTTTTTTTAATAAGCTGTTCACCCCTTTGTCTTTCACTTCTCTTTCATGAACACCTATAACTTGAACCTTTTCTATTTTGATGCTGTCCAGTAAATCTTGGAAATTTTCTTCCATTCTTTTTCATTCTTTTTTCTCCTCTAAATATATTTTCAAATAAGTTGTCTTTGACTTTACAGATTCCTTCTTCTATTTGATCAATTCAGCTGTTGGTCCTCGGTTATATTTTTCATCTCATTCATGATATTTTTCAGCTTTTAGAGCTTCTGTTCAATCTTTTGAAAATTTTAATGTCAAATTTTCTCATTGTGGCCATTTATCATTTTCATGGCTTCCTTAAATTGTTTATTTTCTTGAAATTCACTGAGCTTCCTTAAAATAAATTTTTTTAAAATTCTTTTTCATGTAGTTTGTATATCTCCTTTGTCTAGGTGAGTCACTAGGAGATTTTTTTTTTATGTTGTTACATCTCCTTTACAGCTTAACTTTGATTACATTAAAAACCTTATACTTTTACTTACCCCTCCATTTAATGTTTTTCATGTCAAAATTTGCATTTTTATCTTGTGTGCCCCTTAACGAATTATTGTTGCTATTATTATTTTCGATAGTTTAGTCTTTTATCTTTATACTAAAGATTTAAGTGACTTACGCACTACACTTACAGTGGTAGATTATTCTGAATTTGTGTACTTATTTTTACCACTGAGTTTTAGACTTTCAGCTGTTTCCATTTCACTAATGAAAGTCTTTTTCTTTCAGCTCGAAGTATTCCCTTTAGCATTTCTTTTTCATTTTTTTAATTGCCAGAAGGTGCATGTGCTTAGCAGCCAGTCAGAGAAAAACAGAGAGAGAAAACCCACCTCCTACCCCTGCAACTAGGACAGGGCCATGCTGAAATCCTTTCTCCATTTTTCCATACTGTCAGGATTTGGAGCATACAAGAACATCATCTAGACGTGTTTTTCAGGCTGCCAGGATAGGATCCAAACCATCAAGTCAGCCATATGGGATCCAGCTCTTTTAACTACTAAGCTATGGGTAACCAGAAAGGTTTAGTGGTGTTAAACTCTCTTAGATTTTGTTTATTTAGGAAAGCCTACCTCTCCTACACTCCCAAGGGGCAATTTTTTCAGGTACAATCGTTTTGGTTGGCATTTTTTTTTCTCCTTTAGCTCTTTGAATGTAGTGTCCCATGATCTTCTGACCTGTAAGGTCTCTGCTGAGAAATCTCCTGCCAGACTCATTGAAACTTCTTAATGTTTCTTGTTTAATTTACCTTGTTGCTTTTAAAATAGTCTTTGTCTTTGTTTTTCTTTGTTTTTCTTTGTTGTTGTTGTTGTTAAGTGTTATATGCACTCACCAGAGAGTCAAAAGAGAGAGGTAGAGGAGAAAGCATCTCCCATGGAGTGTGTCAATCTCACAATCCCTTTTCCTCCGTATCTCCTTCCTCTCAGGTTTTTGGGCATGCACACACATGCACCCAGTGTGTTTTTCAAGCCTCTAAGTCTACAATTCAAACCTTGCAGTGAGCCATGTGGGATCTGACTGCCTTAGCCATAATGTCATGGATTTTGACCACTTGCTTGTAGTATGTCTTGGTGGACTCTTGTCTGGATGGAATCAGGTTGGAAACATTGATCTTGAATATTTTACCTGAATATTTATATCTTTCTCTAAATTTGGAAAGTTTTCTATGTTTTTTTTTTTAATAAGCTGTTCACCCCTTTGTCTTTCACTTCTCTTTCATGAACACCTATAACTTGAACCTTTTCTATTTTGATGCTGTCCAGTAAATCTTGGAAATTTTCTTCCATTCTTTTTCATTCTTTTTTCTCCTCTAAATATATTTTCAAATAAGTTGTCTTTGACTTTACAGATTCCTTCTTCTATTTGATCAATTCAGCTGTTGGTCCTCGGTTATATTTTTCATCTCATTCATGATATTTTTCAGCTTTTAGAGCTTCTGTTCAATCTTTTGAAAATTTTAATGTCAAATTTTCTCATTGTGGCCATTTATCATTTTCATGGCTTCCTTAAATTGTTTATTTTCTTGAAATTCACTGAGCTTCCTTAAAATAAATTTTTTAAAAATTCTTTTTCATGTAGTTTGTATATCTCCTTTGTCTAGGTGAGTCACTAGGAGATTATTTTTTTTTTATGTTGTTACATCTCCTTGGTTTTTTATGCTTTTGTGTGTGTGTGTGTGTGTGTGTGTGTGTGTGTGTGTGTGCCGTACACTGATGCTTGTACATTTGAAGAAATAAGGACTTACTCTGGTATTTGCATGCTGGCCCTATCAGGAAAAACCCTTTATCAGTCAGCCCATCCAGAGTTTCTGGGCGCATCATCTGGCAAGGCCCAAAGGAGAACTTACTCTTAGAATCCTGGGTCAGGTTGACCTGTTCTTGAGATCAGCAGATAGGCAGTTCTGGTGCCTGGATCTATAGGGCTGGGCTGCTTGATTGGATTTACAGGAATGTGACTTGAGTCTGTATCTATAGGAACTAGCCTAAAGCCTGTGTACTAGGGTGGACCTTGAGCTTGAATCTGCAGGAGCTAACTTGATGCTAGGTGGGTCTAGGTCCATGGGAGTTGACCTTGGAACCTATGTATGGGGTGGTCTTGGAACCTATCACTGGAGAGAAAGAGAGACCTTAGTACTCAAGATCCCACCCTGCCCTGGGATCTATTGAAGTGGGACTAGTCCCTGGGTTTGCTGGAGTAGTCCTTAAACCTTAGGTCCTCTGGTGCCTGAGTCCAGATAGACTCGCTTTACACTTGAGGCTGACATGCTGCTGGGGCCACCATGGAGCCTGGGTCTGGGCACTTTGGTTTGGTGTTTGGACCCACTGGGACTAGCCCAGAGTTGGGGCTTTGAAGGTTGACCTGGAAACATTTTTGGTCTAGAGGTACTGGTCTAGAGGCTAGGGCTGCAAGGGCTGGGGTCTTGGGGATGAACTTGGGGCCTGGGTAGATAGGAGCAGTCCTGGAGCCTGGATTTATAGGGGTTGATCAAGTACTAGGGACTTCTGGGACAGAACTGGATCCTGGGTCTACTGAAACATATTCTTTCAGAGAACAGCTTGGACACATTGTTACTTAAATAAACTCAGGATTCTATTAGCAAAGAGAAAGAGGAATGACTATTGGGAAAAGGAAGTATAGAATCTGATATGATACTTGGGGAAGTGGCTAGTTTGTTGATGCTCATTGTGTTTTGTTTGTTTGTTTTCTTTTTAACTGTTAGAGGGTACATGTGCTCCCTAGAGAGAGACAGACAGGCAGAGAGAAGGAGTGAGAGGAGAAAAAGCACCCACAAAGGGGCATTCCTCCATTTCTCTATCCTGTTGTTGTAGATGCTCATTTACACATGAATTAAGGAGAACACACCAGGTCTAAGAAGGTATTACAACTTTGCCCATATATAGACATTTTTGATGAGTTCTATAATCTAAATACTATTTGTTTTATGCTTTATTCCCCCAAAGGCAATATTTTCCATCCTGAAAATTAAAACTGAGAATCCTACTCTGCTTTTCCTTTCTCATCTTGATTGATTGATGGATGGAGAGATGTTTTGCTGTAGGGTGTGTGTGCTCACTGGAGAGAAAGAGAGACAAAAAGCAAGAAATCACCCTATAAGGGGAAATGGCTATGCTTCAATCCCTTCTCCTCCATTCTTCTCTTGGGATCTTGGGCATGCACACACAGACACCTGGTGTGAGTTTTAAGCCATCGGGTCCAGGACTCGAACTGCGGTCAACTAAATGGGAGTTCAGTGACATAACCACTAAACCATCTGCTGGTCCCTGATCTTTATTTTAACCACATGGTTTTAAAAACTGAGATTTTTTTTTCTTTCTTTTTTTCTTAATTTGGCAGAGGTTGTGTGTGCTCACTGGAGAGGGAGAGACAGAAAGAAAGGGAAAGTGAGAAAACACCTCCCATGGAGCATGTGCTGCCACAATCCCTTCTCCTCCACTGCTCCATCTTTTTCAGAATTTCGAGCATGCATGCATGCATACTCAGTGTGTCTCTCAAGCTATTGATTTTGGGACTTGAATCACGCAGTAGGTTATGTGAGATCAGCCACCTTAATCACTAAAACTGGGGTTTCATGTGGTGTATTTCATTCCTTTTATTTAGTTCTCAGTTCTTTTTAATTTATTTTATTATTTTGAGAAGTTTTTGCTATATGGCATGTGTACTCTCCAGAAAGAGAGAGACAGAGAGACAGAAAGCGAGAAATCACTCCCCGGGGGGGATGGCCACACCGCAATCCCTTCTCCTCTATTCTCCTCTTGGGATCTTGGGCATGCTCACACGCTCCCAGTGTGAGTTTAAGCCACCAGGTCCAGTACTCTAACCGCAGTTGACTATGTGGGAGTCCAGTGACATAGCCATTATGCCAACTGCTGGTCCTTAGTTTTCAATTCTTGATAATTCCTTTCCCATGGCCTTTTCTTCTTAAAATAGTTTCTTACATTACCTCTGTTGTGTACTGCTTGATGCTACTTAATTCTGAGTGTCCAAAACTGGTATTTTGGGGGAATGGATCCACCCATCTGGGCATGGATTGCATAAGACATTGTTAAAACTCTAGGCTGTGTTATTCATGCTATTCAATTTTAGCTCTGACAGATCTGTTTTGTAGATCTATTAAATTCTCTGCCATGATAAGTTAAAAAAAAAAAACACTGTAATTGATTAAATGCATTAACCATCACATTAAGTAGTAATTTTAAAAATTATTGACAAAATATACTATGTTATAGAAATAAACTGTTGGGGCAGCAGGTGGCATGGTGGTTAAGGCATTAGGCTCCCACACGACTGTGGTTCAAGTTTCTGTCTCTCTCTGTCTCTCTCTGTGAGCACATGCACCCTATGACAAAAACCTAAAAATAGAAAAAGAAAAAAGTAAAAAGAAGTAATAAACTCTTATCCAAAATTTTGCTGGATAACATGGCATCTTGTATACTTTGGTTATCACCTCTGTTGCAAGATTAAACTTTCTTTATAAAGGGGAGTATAATACATGAGAAGAATTTTTAAATGTTAAGAAAAAGAGTGACAGAGTTTTTACAAAAGGCATGAGATGGAATGGTTTGGGTTTATAATCAGTGCTGGTCTAAATGCTAGCACTGACATAAATGACCAATTTTATGTATTGTTATCTTTATAAGTGAAGCTTCCTAAACACAATCTTATTAGGCTGTCTTTGAAAGAAACAGTGACAAAACATACTGCCATTGTAAAGAGTCCCTTTAGAAAAGTAAAATAATAATTTATTTTTCCTATAGAGCATGCATGTATGTTTGCCAGGGAGAGAGAGAGAGAGAGAGAGAGAAAGATAGCTCCCGTCCCTGGGGATGGCACCCCCTAGTGGCGATGGCCACACCACAATCCTCTATCCTCCATTCTCTTGGGATTTTGGGTACACACACATATGCACCCAGCATATTCTCCAAGAGTCTGAGACTCAAACCTCACATCTGCCATATGGGATCCAGCCTCCTTAACTACCATGCCACTAACTGGCTCAGAAATAAAATAATAATTTTAAGCTTAAAAACAAAGATGTGGGGCCAGCAGGGCACATGGTGGTTAGGGGCTCTGAACTCCCACATGGCCAACTGTGGTTCAAGTCCTGGACCTGGCAGCTTCTTTCTCACTCTTTCTCTCTCTGTCTCTGGTCAAATTCAAAGAAATATATATAAGGGAGAAAAAGAGAGAGAGAGAGAGAGAGAGAGAGAGAAAGAAATAAAAACAAACAAACACAAAAGATGCTTCTAATGAGCTCCCTTCAACCTTTTAGGAAAGGCAAATTTTATCAGTCACTTTTATAAAAGAAGTTTCAAGGCTGTCCCTCAGTCAAATTCGTCATCCTTCATAGGCAGTGAACCTAACGGACATCAGCTTATCAGCTCAACTCACTGGAACATCTCTGTAATCACCTGTGTATGAAGACCCTTTAAGGCTGGGTCAGGCCTTTTTTTCTTCAGTTACAAAATTAGCATGGGTTATTTGAGGACAACATTTAAACTTTTAAAATATACACTGAAATTAAAGTGAAAATTTCAAACCTCTCCTTCTTGTCCATGAAGGACAGTTGTTTCTTTTTCCAGACACTTTCTGGATGTGGATGTTTATTCTTCAATAGCTCCTTTAACTTAAATTGTATTTAAATACTAATAGTAGAGAAATAATAACCAAAAAAATGCATAAGGCCACCAGCTTGAGAAACAGAGTATTAACAACACTCTTGAAGTTCCCAATGCCTTTTGAACGAATCTCCTTTATATCCCCAGAGTAACCGTAACCCACCATCTTATTTTAAACATCGCCTTGCCTTGCTTCATAGTTTTGCCTCTTACAGATACTTAACCATATTATTGCTTAGTTTGAACTTCATATCAGTACAGTCTGAACTATATATATTTTATTTTTGCTCAACATTATGTTTTCGAATCTGCCTATTATGATATGATTAGCTAAAGTTCATTCCGTTTCTTTGCATATATATTCATTGCCTGGCCATATCATAATTGATTTATCCATTTGAATGTTGATGGACATGTGGATTATTCTGTTTTTCCTGTGATAAGCAATGCTGCTGATTGCCTATAGAACATAACAGAGATGGCAGCCCTTTACACTTTCGGTTCTGGAAATTTCTGTTCTCCACTCAATAATATATATGCCTATCATTTCCCTGCTAAAAATATAGACTGTCTTCCTTTTTTTTTATTTTTTAAGGGAGATTTTTGCTATAGGGTGTGTCTACTCCTCAGAGAGACAGAGAGCCAAAGAGACAGAAAAGAAGAAATCACTCCCCAGAAGGGATGGCCATGCTGCAATCTCTTCTCCTTAAGTCTCCTCACGGGATCTTAGGCATTCATGTATATATGCCTGGCGTGAGTTTTAAGCTGTGGGTTGGGACTCAAAATGTGGTCAGCTACATGGGAGTCCAGTGACATAACATTATGCCCTCTGCTGGTCCCTCAGAATGTCTTTCTTTTAATTGTTGCAAAATATGTAATAATATGGCTTTATAATAAGAATATTGAAATCTCCTATTGTTAAGAGTCATTTATGTGGTCACCAAGTATTCTTCATTGTCATGATTGAATGAATGATGTTTAATTGTAAATTACCTAAGCATATGTGCATGTACATATAAATTACCTAAATATATGTGTGTATGTTTATATTTCTATAGGTTTGTAATGTTATTTCTTTTTTTCTTTTTTTTTTTTTTGAGAGGTTTTTGCTATAGGGCATGTCCACTCGCCAGACAGACATAGAGAGACATAGAGACAGAAAGCAAGAAATCACCCCCCAGGGGGGATGGTCACGCCGCAATCCCTTCTCCTCCATTCTCCTCTCGGGACCTTGGGCACGCACGCACACGCGCCCAGCGTGAGTTCTAAGCCACCAGGTCCGGGACGCGATCCGCGGTCGACTACGTGGGAATCCAGCGACATAGCCATTACGCTAACTGCTGGTTCCCTGTAATGTTATTTCTTTAGAATTCTTTTAGAGGAGTAGAATTGCTGTGACTAATATTATTTCATTTTACATTTTTACAGTTAGTGCGAAGCTGCCTTTTCACTGATAACAAGGATATGCTTCACTTTACTGTAGATCATATCAGATACTGTCAGTTCATTCTACCTTTGTTTATTTGGATAAAAATGGTATTCTATTATTTTAATTTGCATTACTGTCATCACTGTACAGGCCAACCTTCATTTCAAATGTTTATCAACCATTTACAAATTTTTAAGTCTTCAGCTTCTTCCTTGAATAAAAGTAAAACGATGATATAAGGAAGCATAACTGAAGAAATATTTGTCATTTCATTGCAGTTGTATTTTCATCATAAAAGCAATAGAAGCAAATATATTTGTATCACCTGAAAATTGGTATTTTTGTGGCTTTTTGTACTTCACCTAAAAAAAAAAAAAAAATCACAGAGCTAACCGTGCTAAAAACAAATGGATTTGTCTGGGTTTGATGCCTGAAATCTTTTATCAATAGTTTGGTTGTTTTAAAATAAGATTAAAAGGGACCAGCAGTTAGCATAATGGCTATGTTGCTGGACTCCCACGTAGTCAACTGCGGTTCAAGTCCCGGACCCGGTGGCTTAAACTCACACCGGGCGCGTGTGCGTGCGTGCCCAAGATCCCAAGAGGAGAATGGAGGAGAAGGGATTGCGGCATGGCCATCCCCCCTGGGGGGCGATTTCTCGCTTTCTATCTCTCTGTCTCTGTCTGTCTATCTGGCGAGCACATGTGCCCTACAGCGAAAACCTCTCCAAAAAAAAGAAAAATAAAAAAGATTGAAAAAAAAACAAACCCAGATTTTCAAAATGCTTTCACTAATCTTACCTCATCTGATCTATTACATATTTGCAACAAATTTTTAAATCGACAGATGTTAAGTTAAAAATAAAAACATAATAACATGCTTATCAATTTATTACTGCAAATGTTCTTACACAAGTGTTCTGTATTCAAGATTCTAATCTCCATTCTATAGGACATTTTTAAATGTTAATGACTGCATATAATAAAAGCATAAATAAAACTTAGGAAAATTACAAAATTCATAATAAGAAGCAATTCTTGGGAGAGTAGATGGCTGTCTCAGCTTTCCTTGGGATGTTCTGTCTCTGAAGCCAGGTGGTGTGGATGGTATTTGCATGTACATTTTGGAAGTTATCATGCTATGAAATATTTCTTTAAAATTAATGCCTCAGTGCTTGCTTTTTCCTCTTCTACAGTGGCACTTAAAAAAAGGATTCCCACTCTAAAGCTTAATGATCACATCTGAAGGGTTCAAATGCCAGAACATTTGGCAGTGATTCAAGGCAGGGTTTGCAGAGACAATTCACCAATTCCGATAGGTCCGGATGCTTGTACCTAACCTGTCAGAGGAAACACTCCGATGATAGCAATTACTCGGATTCTTTTAGTTTGTGTGCCCCCATAAGGGATAAAAGTTCTTAAAGGAGTCTGCTAAAAAGGATGAAGAAGAGAGATGGTACATGACTCAATAAATGTACTCAAAACAGTTCATGTAATTTTTTTTTAATTTCGCCGGCGGTTCCTGATTGATAGTTTGCATATATTATGATAGAGAGCTGATACTGATAACCTCCTGCTTCCTAAGTAGAGATGGGGAGTTTCTGAAAACTCCCAACATGGTTTTGTTATTGAGGCCTAAGGATAAGTGTGACAGACTTCATGTGGTTATCTAACCCATGGTGAAAGATAAAGATAGCACATTGAAAAGCTGATTGATAACCGACATTTTTGGATTTATAATTAAAAGTGCACACGGATATGCTATTAAGCAGTCTCTTCAGAGTGGGGAAACATGTCTTGTTTAAACAAACCTAGCTTTTGTTAGCAAAAATTGTTGTCAATGAATGTGAATCAAAATGAGCTTGTTTGGTGGTGGAGGGGTGGTGTATGTTGAATTTGGACATATATACACATTTAGACCTGACATTGGCTTTGCATTCATTCTCTGGTGCCATAGCAGAGATTTCCCTGTAGCGGCATTGCATTGGAGTAGCGTTCAACATTGCTATCAGTGGCAGTTAACATTTATGGCACAATTCATTTAAGTTTTTATGAGTCCTCCATATTCCCTTTATGATCCCAAACAGGAAATGTCAGTGCAGGGAATGAGTAACAGTAACACTGTACACCAAAAATCTCTTTGATTTTCTTTTTTATGTTAATATTCACTAAACTTCTAAACCCAGCAGGAGTAGTTTCCTGAATATCGAGCATCGTGTTCACCTTGGAGGTCTCCAAATATCATCCGAATGCAATTTCTTACTGCAGAATGAGATTGTCTTCTTTGACCCAGTTTGAGAGAATGCAGGTTAGAGATGGAGACTTGATATAATATGGCACAGAAGATCATTAATGACCTTATTTTCCTTATTTAATCAATGCAAGTCACATGGTTATTGAGAACCTGCTACATGGTTGGCCAGTTTTTTAAGTCCTTCATTGTGTCTGTTCTAGTATTCATATGGCTAGTCGTAACAACAACAGAAAAAAAAAAGTAATAATCCTCAAATCTCACAGGCTAAACAAAATAGAAACTTATTTCTTATTTCTTTAAAATCCACTCAGGGATCAGAACTGTTCCCATGTAAGGGTTAGGGTACTATAGGTTCATTATATCTCCTAACAGCAATCCCCTATGGACTTGGAGTCATTCCCAGGAGATCGTCTTTTTTTTTTTTTTTTCCTTTCTTTTTTCTTCTTTGATTTCTATTATAGGATGCATGTGCTTGCTGGAAAGAGATAAAGTAAGAAATCAACATCTCCCCCACCACAGAGCAGAGCAATGACCATGGTGATCCCTTCTTCTTCCCTACATTCTCCTCTTAGGATCTTGGGAATGCTAACACATATGTCCAGTATGATTTTCAAGCCACCAGATTCAGGACTTGAACTGCACGGTCAGTCACATGGGATCCGGCCACCCTAACCTCCATGTCTCTTGTTGACTTGGCCCAGGACTTTCTTTCCCCAGAAAAGGGAAGAGATACTAGAAACTCACAAGAGGGAAGGTAATATTACAGTTGGCCTTGAAGGGACACACGTAACCACCATCACATCCTATTTGTTCTACAGTCTTGGTAATGCAAAGAAAGCTAGGGAATGTGGGATAGCCATGTTTCTTGGAAGACAACAGGTGTGCTGAGCATGAAGCTGGTCTCTGCCAAGTGGGCTACTTCAGATGAGACAGACGAGGTTTCCTCTTGTATGTTACAACCATTTTGGTACAGGGAAATGGACAATGAACATGTACACAAATACATAAATGACAGTTGTATGGCTGGTCTTAGGATGCAGCAGTTAAGAGATCTGGATCCCACATGGCTTACTATGCAGTTCAAATCCTGGCTCTGGCATTGCTTTCTCCCTCTCCCTCTCTTTGTCTCTCTCAAGAGAGCACACAAACCCTTAGACAAAAGTTTTTTTTTTTTTTCAAAAAAGAATGTAGGTAGTGATGAATACTGAAAAGAGAACAGATGATGATGGAATTCAGGATGAGACTCAGAGGGAAGGCACTCTTCTAAATAGCAGGATGAGAGAAGGCATATCTGTTGAGATGAAATTCCATCTGAGGGACCAGCAGATGGTGTAATGGTTATGACACTGGACTTCCATGTAGTCGACTGCAGTTCGAGTTCTGGACCTGGTGGCTTAAACTCGCACCGGGCGCATGTGCATGCATGCCCAAGATCCCAGGAGGAGAATGGAGGAGAAGAGATTGTGGTGTGGTCATGCCCCCTGAAGGGTGATTTCTCACTTTCTGTCTCTCTGGTGAGCACATATACCCTATAGCAAAAATCCTTCTAAATAAATAAATAAAAATAAAAAATTCCCTCTGAGACCTGAATGAGGGGAGAGTCATTCATGCAGGAACCTAGAGAAAGCTTCCAGAAAGAAGACAGAACACAGACTCAGAACAGGCTAAGTGTTCTGTGAGTTTGTCTGTATCTTACTGACTGAGGTTGGGAGTAGGATGGAAGAGTGGAGGGGGAGCAGTAGGGGGGCAGTTCCTGAAAGTCCTCACTGATTCTACAGACAGGAATTTTTGTAAGCATTTTGGATACTTGTTTAATCTTTTCAACAAATCTGAGAGTTATCTATCATTGCCCTAGCTTTTGGAGACAAGAAAATGGAGTTCTACCGTTCAGCTTCTGCAAGACCACACAGCTGATGAAGAAATGGAGTCAGATTTACCCTTAAGTCTGTTTAACTCTGATACCTGTGTTTCTAACCATGCTGCAGCCATGCTTTATCCAAGGCTTTAGTCAACCCTGAGAACTTATTTTTTATGCTGTGCATACGATGTGAAAGAATTTAATCTGCCATCTTAAAATTTCTGATGTCTTAAAACCACTGAGACTATTCCAAAATCAATTTCTATTTATCAAAGACATTTAAAATATTTTACGTAATTTTTTAATAATCAACATGCTTTGCTCTTAAGAATTTTAATCACACTTAGCATTGCCAGTTATGAATTATCGTATATGAAACTCAGTGTTTCTCACTTGTAAAACTCATTCTAAACTATTTAATATAAAATATTGCTCTCAAATACTCCCCTCCCTAAAAATGCATAGCAAACTTATTTCAAATTTCACTATGGCATATACATTGCACCTTTTGGTAATCTATTACTTTTTACTCTCATCTAGAATGCTATTTTCAGAATTTATGTTTGGTCAAGGTGTCCCTACAATCGTTCCATCTCCATATTCCTGACATGTAACTTTCCTGAAGTTTAGCCATTGAATTTGTAACTTGTTAGGAAGCATACTATTACTTAGTTAAATCACTGAGATCTATATGTCTCCCAAATTCTAGACTGTTAGAGAACAAAGATGGAGCGGTGGTAAAATCCAACACTCTGTGAGGCTAATTTATGTGGGAATGTTCCCAGCTCTTGTCCAGAGATCTTCCTGAGTATGCCAGACATGCACATGTTCATGATCTGGAGCTGGTTGAGGCTAGAGGTGGATTTGGAGTGAGACTCTATCTTTTCCCACCTCTCTCTATCTCTCTCATTCATGGAAGAAACAAATGTAAGAAAAATACATCTAGAATATCAGAAACTCTCAACCAATTAAGGATGAAAGAGTCCATGGAGTCCTATTCTAATCCTGTCATTTGATTTTTCCTGCAGTATTTTCCCTTCCCTTTCTTTGTGTAACTAACTCAAGGTATCTGTTCTAAGGAGGACAGATACAAGCTCATTCTTTGAATTCTGGTAATACCATATTATTCATTCATGTGAGATTGCAAAGTAATTCAACATGGAATAGTTATGTGGAAAAGTAATTGTTTCATTTTCCATAAACAATGTGGGATGACTAAAAAACAAGGAACCCTGAAAAGTGTGATTGTATGTAGAAAATATCTACATTGGAAGTCAAATGGATAAAACCTTGAAATTGTTACGTGACATGCAAACTACTGGATAGAAAACCTCCCTTTTTTTATTCCTTATTCTAGTAATACATGAAATATTAAAGACATTTTAAAAAAAAATTTTTTTCTTTGAGTATAGAGAGAACACTTTTTGGTAGGGAGACTTTAAGCAGAAATGAACACTCCAGAATAACTAAAAGAAAAAGTTGAGTAATATAGAAGAAAACTAAGGCTAGGTAATTTCTCTTGACATGCCATCTATTTCTTCTTTACCATCCTCCAGTCCTCTTGTGCTTATAAGACTGATACTTCAATGAGCTGAGAACATAATATCGAATAACCTAAACTTGTGCCTTGATTCTACCAGATGTCTGTTTGATGTCGCTGGGCAAATCATTTGAAAATCTTGACTTGGTTTTCTTCTCTACAAAGTATGGCATAGGTGAAAACACTGTATTGTTATATTAGGGGGAAATTTTAACATAATTAAGGTGAAACTTTCCTGATGTTTATTTTATTTTTTTTTTTATTTGAGTGCATGTGTGCTCACTCATGAGAGACGGAAGAAGGGTGAGGGGCACACAGTAACCACCCCTAACCATGGAGAATTGTCACACTTCAATCTCTCCTTCATTTTTCTATCCTTTTAATCTATGGGGCATGTAACACATATACCTGGCATGTTTCTCATGTTGGGTGAGTTCAGGAACTGAATATTGTAGTCACATGGGATCCAGCTGCCTTAACTACCTTGCCACAGGTCTGACCAAAACTTGTCTGACTGAATCTAACATCCTGATTACTAAGATAATCTAATTCTCTTTGTACAATCCCTGTCTATTCTGAACTTTCCATCATGCGTAGGCCATCCTAATTCCTAAACTCTCTCTTGCATCATTCAAAATTTTCTTTGTAATTCTTCTAGATCAAAGAAGTATTTTCTTTTAATGAGCTACAGGCGAACTCATAGGTTCTTTTACTCATGCATTCCTGAATCATGCAGAAACTCTCCTTTCTCCTCCATCCTTATCTTTACTCCACCTAGTCCCAGGTGCCCCTACTCTTCTTCTCATAGGCAAATGCATTCTCATTATTTCCTTGAACTTCATAAATTCCCTAATTTTTGAATCTGATAGTATTCCCCTTATGGGAATGAAGAGCGTTATTTAGACTTCTCTTGATTTCAAATTTGACTTCCAGACCTCTATCCTCCTCTGTACCAAAACATTACCACAGGTCTGTGGATAAACATTTTATTATTATGTATAAGTTATGTAAATATGTGTCTGGGGGGAAAGTGGTTTGAATTACAAAGTATGCTACTTACAATAGTCTTTTAATGGGACCAGCAGGTGGCATGGTGGTTAAGGGTGCTTGACTCCCACGTGGCTGACCACGGTTCAAGTCCTAGACCTGGCAGTTTGCTTTCTCACTTTCCTTCTCCCTCTCTCTCTCTCACTCTGTACCTCTGTGGTCAAATTAAAAATGAATAAATAAATAAATAGTTAAATAAAATAGGGTCTTTTAAAAATATTTCTAAGTTGAGAATTGCTTACACATTCAATCATTTATTCTTTTTTTTTTTTTTTGTAGAGAGAGATTTTTGCTATAGGTTATGTGTGCTTGCTGGAGAGACAGAGAGACAGAAAGTGAGAAATCACCTCCCTCGAGGGAATGGCTACACTGCAATCCCTTCTCCTCCCCCTTTCTCTTGGGATTTTGGGCTCCCAGCATGAGTTTTAAGCCACTGGGTCTGAGACTCAAACCCTAGTCGACTATGTGGCAATCCAGTGATGTGACCATTATTCAATCTACTGGTATTCAACCATTTATTCGTTAGAAAATATTTGTTGACTATCCGTCACGTGTCATGTGATGGTCCAGATGATTTGAATGTAAATATAAAAAAAATGTAATCACCCAAGGAGTTAGTAGTTTAAGAGAGTGGCAACACCTGAAGGAAAATAGAATTGTAAGAAAGGGGCCAGCCTGTTGCATGGTGGTTAAACTGGTTGGATCCCACATGGCTAATTGTGTAATACGAGTCCCAGAACTGGCAGCTCAAAAAACACACTGAACACATACGCCTGTGCAGGCATGCCCAAACTCCCAAAGAAGAGAGAAACAGAGGAAAGGGGATTGCAGCATCACCACCCCACACACCCACGCAGGCAGTGCTTTCTTACCACCCCTCTTGTCTCTCTCAAGTGAGTGCATGCACCCTCTGGCAAAATATTTTTTAAAATTGCTCAAGACGAAGATAAATAAAAGTATGTGGAAAGAACCATGGAAACACCAAATTTAAGATGATTGTTTTGATTTCTAGCCAGAAGAATTTATAGAAGAAAGGACACTTCAGTGAAATCTTGGAAAGTTATGAATTGGCTGTGTGTGGAGGAGGTCATTAAAAACAGATACAACAGCAAGGAAAACAGCTCTTTTTTCTTTCTTTCTTCCTTTTTTTTTTTTTTTAAGTTTTAGCTTACGATAGGGTGTCTGCACTTGTAGAGAGACAGAGAGAGGGAGAGAAAGAGAGAAAGTGAGAAGTCGCCCCCTGTGGGGATGGCCATGCTACAATCCTTTCTCCTCCATTCTCTTCGCAGGATTTTGGGTATGCATGCACACATGTCCAGCATGATTTTCAAGCCACTGTTCAGGGACTTGAACTGTGAAGGCTACCATGTGGGATACAGCAGCCTTAACCTCTATGCCATCTGCTGGCCCTCTCTCTGCCTATTTCTTCATGTGTCATTAGTTATTCTGGGCTCAAATCCATCTGTAACATAAAAGACTTAGATTACATGAGTTTTCATGTTTCTTCCAGATTCCACTCTGCTAGATTTCTGTTGTGTTCTGAATACCCACAACATGCAAAGCAATTTGTTGACCTTAAAGGATAAAATATTAGCTCTGTCCTTAACAAATTTATCCTCCCCAAAAGACATTATATAGAAGTTTAATTTCTTTAGCTAACCAGTTGATCACAGTGTTTGTGGTGTTGTACTGAGGAGGATTACCAAATTACATCTAGGTGGTCTGCAGGTGGCATAGTGGTTAAGGTGTTGGACTCCCACATGACCCAATGTGGTTCGAGTCCCAGACCTGGCAGCTTTGAAACTCAAGCCAGACACACCTGTGTGCGTACCCAGAATCCCAAGAGGAAAATGGAGAAGGGATTGCAGTGTGGTCGTTGCCCTGAGGATGATTTCTCATTTTCTCTCTCTCTGTCTCTGTCTGTCTCTCCAGCAAGTGCGTATACTCTATAGCAAAAATCTCCCTGGGGGACAAATCACATCCAGCTTCATCCTAAAAGAGCTGATTACTGATGTCTGTTCTGGTGAGGAGGAAGGTGGTGTGTGTATGACACGTTTACCACCCTTGTTAAAGTCTTCAAGGTTAAATTCAATATGTTACTCAAAATCTTATTAAAATAAAAAATTGAGGAAGCGAGTTTAAAAAAGATTAAATGTAACGAGGAATTTTCTTCCACACTTGCCCTCAAAATTCGACTGCATTCTATAGGCATTCATATCATTAAACATAATATTCTCAAATCACTGATTTGTTCTTTCAACAATGTTGAAATATTCTAGCCCAATGTCCATGGCCAATTACAATTATTATATATTTCATGGATGCAAAGGATGAATAAGTTTAAATTCCCTTGGACATCAGCCTCTCGTTTATTGCAACACTCTTCAGACGTATCTCCCTCACTAAAGTAAATATTCTTGAGGGCAGGAACCATGGCATCAAACCATGGACCCCCGCATCCCTAGCAGTTACCACTGGACAGCTACATGGGAGATATTTAACATATAGGGTGTGGAGTGAAAAAATAAAAGTCAAAAGTTCAATGAAATAGATTGTGTACCTTCTTGGGCTCAGGTACACGTATCAGTAGAATGTTCACATCTGTAGATCATAAACAAGATGTGAGAGAATGTCAAGTATTCAACTGACGCCAACAATACATGAAAAAGGGGAAGTTTAGAAGTGATGTTCTTTCAGAAGTATTACTTTATGAATCTTGCATATAACAAATAACAAGCTGGCTTTTCATTTACACAATGGAAATGAATGTTAAAGTATTCATAAAGACTGGTGGAGAAATATAAATTTATTCTGGTGAAGTTTTAAATGCAAAGAATGAATATATTTTATAGACTTATCTCAGCATGTAAGAGATTTTTGATGAATACAATGTAGACCTTGGGTATAGAATTCATTAATGCTCATTCTTATGCCACAGTCCATTGCAGTTCTTGAGATGCAGTTAATAATAATAATAAAAAAAACCTCCAAAAAATTTATAATTTTCTTTTATGCCTCTGTCTTTCTATTTTTCTCTTAACCTGTTTATACAAGACAGGCTACTCCTATTGTGGAATGTAACTTTGAGTGAAATTTTGTTATTCATTAAATTGTTTAAAGAAATATTTCAATTCTAGGAAGTGCTTCCCTTCCAGCTAAACCTCATAATCTTTTAAAGTTAGAGACCCATTTCTGCCCTTACCGAGGCAGAAATATATCTATGTAAGTTAACACTGTAGATCAACATATTGATAATAAAAATTTCTATGAATCTGAAATCTTCAGTTTAAGTGCCTATTAATGATAAAGTCAGCCTCTTCTCTCTCTCTCTCTCTTTTTTTTTTTTAGCCAGAAGAATTTATAGAAGAAAGGACACTTCAGTGAAATCTTGGAAAGTTATGAATTGGCTGTGTGTGGAGGAGGTCATTAAAAACAGATACAACAGCAAGGAAAACAGCTCTTTTTTCTTTCTTTCTTCCTTTTTTTTTTTTTTTTAAGTTTTAGCTTACGATAGGGTGTCTGCACTTGTAGAGAGACAGAGAGAGGGAGAGAAAGAGAGAAAGTGAGAAGTCGCCCCCTGTGGGGATGGCCATGCTACAATCCTTTCTCCTCCATTCTCTTCGCAGGATTTTGGGTATGCATGCACACATGTCCAGCATGATTTTCAAGCCACTGTTCAGGGACTTGAACTGTGAAGTCTGCCATGTGGGATACAGCAGCCTTAACCTCTATGCCATCTGCTGGCCCCCTCTCTGCCTATTTCTTCATGTGTCATTAGTTATTCTGGGCTCAAATCCATCTGTAACATAAAAGACTTAGATTACATGAGTTTTCATGTTTCTTCCAGATTCCACTCTGCTAGATTTCTGTTGTGTTCTGAATACCCACAACATGCAAAGCAATTTGTTGACCTTAAAGGATAAAATATTAGCTCTGTCCTTAACAAATTTATCCTCCCCAAAAGACATTATATAGAAGTTTAATTTCTTTAGCTAACCAGTTGATCACAGTGTTTGTGGTGTTGTACTGAGGAGGATTACCAAATTACATCTAGGTGGTCTGCAGGTGGCATAGTGGTTAAGGTGTTGGACTCCCACATGACCCAATGTGGTTCGAGTCCCAGACCTGGCAGCTTTGAAACTCAAGCCAGACACACCTGTGTGCGTACCCAGAATCCCAAGAGGAAAATGGAGAAGGGATTGCAGTGTGGTCGTTGCCCTGAGGATGATTTCTCATTTTCTCTCTCTCTGTCTCTGTCTGTCTCTCCAGCAAGTGCGTATACTCTATAGCAAAAATCTCCCTGGGGGACAAATCACATCCAGCTTCATCCTAAAAGAGCTGATTACTGATGTCTGTTCTGGTGAGGAGGAAGGTGGTGTGTGTATGACACGTTTACCACCCTTGTTAAAGTCTTCAAGGTTAAATTCAATATGTTACTCAAAATCTTATTAAAATAAAAAATTGAGGAAGCGAGTTTAAAAAAGATTAAATGTAACGAGGAATTTTCTTCCACACTTGCCCTCAAAATTCGACTGCATTCTATAGGCATTCATATCATTAAACATAATATTCTCAAATCACTGATTTGTTCTTTCAACAATGTTGAAATATTCTAGCCCAATGTCCATGGCCAATTACAATTATTATATATTTCATGGATGCAAAGGATGAATAAGTTTAAATTCCCTTGGACATCAGCCTCTCGTTTATTGCAACACTCTTCAGACGTATCTCCCTCACTAAAGTAAATATTCTTGAGGGCAGGAACCATGGCATCAAACCATGGACCCCCGCATCCCTAGCAGTTACCACTGGACAGCTACATGGGAGATATTTAACATATAGGGTGTGGAGTGAAAAAATAAAAGTCAAAAGTTCAATGAAATAGATTGTGTACCTTCTTGGGCTCAGGTACACGTATCAGTAGAATGTTCACATCTGTAGATCATAAACAAGATGTGAGAGAATGTCAAGTATTCAACTGACGCCAACAATACATGAAAAAGGGGAAGTTTAGAAGTGATGTTCTTTCAGAAGTATTACTTTATGAATCTTGCATATAACAAATAACAAGCTGGCTTTTCATTTACACAATGGAAATGAATGTTAAAGTATTCATAAAGACTGGTGGAGAAATATAAATTTATTCTGGTGAAGTTTTAAATGCAAAGAATGAATATATTTTATAGACTTATCTCAGCATGTAAGAGATTTTTGATGAATACAATGTAGACCTTGGGTATAGAATTCATTAATGCTCATTCTTATGCCACAGTCCATTGCAGTTCTTGAGATGCAGTTAATAATAATAATAAAAAAAACCTCCAAAAAATTTATAATTTTCTTTTATGCCTCTGTCTTTCTATTTTTCTCTTAACCTGTTTATACAAGACAGGCTACTCCTATTGTAGAGTGTAACTTTGAGTGAAATTTTGTTATTCATTAAATTGTTTAAAGAAATATTTCAATTCTAGGAAGTGCTTCCCTTCCAGCTAAACCTCATAATCTTTTAAAGTTAGAGACCCATTTCTGCCCTTACCGAGGCAGAAATATATCTATGTAAGTTAACACTGTAGATCAACATATTGATAATAAAAATTTCTATGAATCTGAAATCTTCAGTTTAAGTGCCTATTAATGATAAAGTCAGCCTCTTCTCTCTCTCTCTCTCTTTTTTTTTTTTCTTAAACTATAGCAAGTTATTTTGAATCCTAATGCTTTTTAGGAAGTCTTTGTTTTTCTACAAGTTTAGTATTTCAGAGACAGAGTGTGGCTATGCAAGGAAGCTATCACTGGAGCTTCTACCATAGGACAAAGAGTTATAGGGAGGACTCTTTGTCCCTTCCAGGCATAAACACTCTTTGATCCTCCAGATAGACTTGCTTTATGCTGCGTTCCAGTGTGGAAATGTCCTTGCCACGTGAGTCTATCTTAGATATTGAAATCTATCATTTAGGTTAGAAAATATTTTTTAAAAAATTAGAAAAAAATAAGTATTAGTGGGCCAGCAGGTGTCATGGTGGTTATGGATGCTGGATTCCTACATGGCCAATCATGGTTCAAGTCCCAGACCTGGCCTTATTTTCTGGCTTTCCCTTTCTCTCTCTCTCTCTCTATCTCTATCTCTCTCTGGTCAAATTCAAATAATAATCCTAATTATAATAATGGGTTTAAATAAATAAATAATTCTTTTTGAAAAGTATTAGTAATATTATTTTCAAAGAGAAAGAAAAGCACTTCAATTAATCTTATTTTCAAAGAGAAAGAAAAGCACTTCAATGCTTTGTGTATTCTTTTTTAGTTAACTCGGTTGTGTTAGGCTGTTGAGAGTTCACAAGCAGGATCAGTTTATGTGCTAAAAACTAAGAAAAAAGAATAATGTGGAAGATGTCTAGAAAGAATTCACCAGAAAAGAGATGAATCACTCAGTTTCTAACATCCCTCCTTCCTGAATTTGAAACCTGGACATTATGGACAGAGATAAAGCATTCCTGAGCACGACTGTGTTTGAGGCGTTTAATTGACCTAAGATTAAATATATTTAAGATGAACACGTTAAGCGTTTTTTTAAAAAACCTAAAAATGGCCTAGTAGGTCTACTTGCCCATGAAATTCACACGATTAAATATAACGAGGATTTTTCTTCCGCAGAGTAAATAACCTCTTTCCCATGTGTGTATTGATATAAACTCTCAGTGCATTTGTTTTATGATTTAGCACAGATGGCTTCTCCCTTGTTTGAGGCTGAAAAATGGATTTCCTTTTGGCTCCCCTGGAGTTCTTTTTCTTTGATGTTTAGAGAGTAGGTGTTAGCTTTTGTTGAAAATCACACTTAAAGGAAAGTATTGCTATGCCTTTAAAATGTTTTTTTTTTTATTCGTGTGTATGTCTAAAGGAAATGTAGTATAGTAGTATCTGTTGTTAGCACACATTAGAACTTATGTTCTCAAGATAAGTGTAATTCCCAAAGAGTCATAAGAAAGCCAGACAATTTTCAGAAAAATCACATGAAAATCTACTATATTAAAACAGGCAGTTGGCATTTATGGTACTGTTTATCCCACATATTTTGTTAGCACAGGCATAAGAGTCAAAAGCATATTATTTTACCTGTTTATCATGTTTAGATAGAGATAATAAAATTAATCAAAAATAAGTAGGCTATAAGCTGAAGATCTCTAACAGTGTGGTGGAGATTTAAATAATTTCTCTATTTTATCTAAGCTATTCGTAATGGCTAAATATGTTTCCGGGTCAATATCGTTTAGTCTGCCATAGTAGGTAGTATTTTCTAAACCATCTAAAGTCATAAGTTTATAATTATCGAAAAATACACCGTGAAGTACACAGTGTTATGTTCTCTGATGTGGTAGATACAGAGAAACAGAAGGCTTAAGTGACTGCTTACCTTAGGTGACCCAGGATTTGGGGGAAGGGATATTAAGTAAATATTGGTTCAGTTTTCGTGGGAACAATTCTGTTTTCTGAGGCATAGCGTTTGAACAGATCTTATTCTTTTATGGCAAATTCTCCAATTGGAACATTTTTCCAGCACTTTTTGTGTCTGAGATGAGCCTCATAATATTAGTGGTAACAGCTAACATTTATTGAGTGCGAATTATGTTTATAAGTGAACAGAACTCTTTGCATTTCTCATATTTAATTGACTTCCTATAAGATAGAGGCTGTTATCACCATTTTAGAAATGAGAAAGCCTCAGGCCAGTGGGTGGCGTGGTGGTTAAGGAACAGGACTCCCACATGGCCAACTGTAGTTAAACCCCAGACCTGGTGATTTGAAAATCATGCCAGGTACATGTGTGTGCATACTCCAAATCCCAAGAATAGAATAGAGGAGAAGGGATTGCTGCATGGCCATGCCCATGGGAGATGGGAGATTCCTCACTTTTTCTTTGCCTGTCGGTCGTCTCTGGAGCGTGCTTGTGCCCTACAACAACAACCAAAAAAAAAAAAAGAGAGAGAGAGAGAGAGAGAGATAATTTGATTGAGCAAGAAAACCAGAACAAACCCTATCATTAATAAGGATATTGTAAAAGCCCTGTTCTAATTCCTTAAATTACTGTTGAACAAATATAATTAAGCTTCAAAAGTAACTCATCAGATTAAGATCCTACATTATAATTTAATCCTTTTGGGTTTGGGTATTCCTGTAAGCACAGAGCTGTTAAAAAATGCTGGGGATTCACAAATCAAATGTATTCATAGTTTCAATTCGGTTCTTTCAGGTCCTGCTGCATTTTTACACCTTCTGCCATGGCCTGAGTTCGTTTTCCTTCGTGTTCCCACACTTGGTTTCTTTCAGCTCTTCCAGTCTCTCCTGCCTCACTTGCCACCACTTCAGCTCCTTTTTATGCTTTCTTACAGCTGCTCACTGTCTCTGAGATGCTCTGCAAATCTTTTAAGATTCCAAATGTAACTGATATGTGATTGGGGCCTAGAGTAAGGAGTCAGTAAGAATTTTAAAGCTCACTTTGGTAGTGCTGTCATGCAGTGGCAGTGGTAAGTGAGGGGTTATGAATGAAAAGCTCTGCTGCAGATTAAAACTAGATCAATATATGCTAAATGGCCGGATGTCTGTTTTCTTCATGTAGCTTTGTCAACCTTCTTTGTCCTGTGGGTCTATCTAAATCTTCCATGCATTTTCTGTGTGTACATTCAAGACTCTCCACCACCTTAAAATTTGGGATTTGCAGTACTTCTGCTCATTTTATTAAGGAGCAAAGCAGCTTTGCAAAGAAACACCATCCATCAATAGAAAGTAATGAGATTTTTCTGCACATAGTACACTAGGGCTTTGTTTTTTCCACCATAAGTTGCTCATAAGCCACACATACTGTCCGTTCCAAGTTGGGTTGAATTTTATTTGTATTTACTCTTCCACAGATGAACTCTATCAGATTTTAAGTCAAGTACTTTCAATGGACTCTGTGTGGTAAAAGTAGAGTAAAAGTCAAAAATAAAATGCAATATTTTTAAAATGAGAGTAGTTAAAAAAATCATGTTTAATGCATTCGATAATTATTAAATTAATAGTCTGTTGGTTCCATTTGGAGTTGGCAAGGACAGGGCTACAGCAAATCAAAAGAAGTTCAGCTTCATTCATAGACAAGTCATAGCCCAGAAATTTTGTTACACCCTATCAGTTGTTTTCTTTCTTGTAGCATTCCCACCACCTTCATGTAAACTAAAGAATTAACATGCACATAATTACATGTATCTGTTATAAAGTGGGAAATGCAAAACACTAACCAAACTCTAACCTTTTCAATGATTCTGATTCCTTGAAATAAGTGTTCAGTGTCAGCATTACTAGGGACAGTTATTTTCATCTGTACATCTTTTAAATATTTCCCATGAAGATCTCCTGCTTCCCTTCCCACTACTAAATAACTAACATATGTTCTGATGGTTTTTTTAAAACAAGATTTCCTCTGGTCTTTAAAATACCTGAATAAAGCAAGAGATCTTGGAGAGCTTATGGACGTTAAAGAATGGTCAGGATCTACATAGGGAATGGTATACTAGAGAAACTAGTAATTTCCCCCCGTTAGGGGTTCTAAACTATTTTACCTGCTTCTATTGATCAGTGCAGTCAAAGATAGTTCTAAATCAATGTACACAAGAGGTATTTTGAATAATTCTGTGCTCTTTTCTGTAAACAAAGCCTACCTTTGAAGCAGTGATTAACCATGGGCAATTCTGATTTGCAAAATATAACATATTAGACAAGCTACTACACTTATCACAATAGTCACGCGATGGAATGATTGCAGTTTTCCTGTGTCCATGTCGTCTCTCATCGCAGATGGCCATACCAACCAACCTCCTTTTTTTTTTTTTTTTCTTTCGTCTTTTAATTTTGCTATAGGGCATGTATGCTCACTGGAAAGAGAGAGCAAGCATCCCACCCCCCCAGGGAGAACGCCATGCTACAATCCCTTTTCCTCCATTTCTTGTTTCAGAATTGGGGCATGCACACATACACACATATTCCCTGTATGTCTTCCAAACCAAGGTCTAGAATTCAAACCACACACTGACCATGTGGCATCCAGTCACCCCAGCCACCATGCCACTGGTAGGCCCCTAATATATTTTCTTGGTCCATGAATATGACTAGAAAAGTGGAAATCAGGGGATTATTTGATATTATTCATTCAACCAGCACTTATACTCTTTACAAAAATGCTGGAATATGAAGAGAAATATAACGCAGTTGATAATACTATGAATTCACGTTCTAGTAAGATAAAAAAATTTATATTAAAAATAATAGGCTAGCAGGTGGTATGGAGGTTAAGGTGCTGGATTGCACATGGCTGACTATGCAGTTCAAGTCCCAGATTTGGTAGCTAGAAAATCACTCTGGGTGCATGTGTGTGCCTGCCAAAATCCAGGGAGCAGGGAGACTGGGAACAAGGGACTGTGGCATGCCCATAGCTCCCTGGGGAGTGATTTCTGATCTCTTGCTCTCTCTCTGGCAAACACATGTGCCCCTATAACAACAACAACAAAAAAGTAAATAGTTGATAGAAAACAAGTATCAAGTATGTTCATGACAGAGGAGACTGGAGGAAAAAAAAAAAAAGGATGAATATTTACAAGTAGTGATCTATCTAAACTTGACTTAATTGCCCAGGCCCAAGAATTGAGCTGACACGAAGACCTATCCCAGATTCTTCTTCAACAAATTTCTAATAGTTTTATGTCCTTATAGCAAATTTCTATTTGCATCTCGGCTCCTGTTTACACAGGTTCTGTTTCACCTTCCATCAATTATTAGAATGCGAGCTCAGCTCCATCATCAGTTTTCTCAAAAATTTTCAGTCACAGTAGGTTTGAATAAGTTCACTTAGCATTCCATGATCCCAGAGAGGGGATAACAGATGTCACACATTCTACCACCGTCTGCTTGATTTGCTGCTTCTCTCTCTTTTTTTTTTCCTACATCCATAGTATCAAAGGAACGACTTACTGCCTTTCTTCAGAGTAATCAAACCACCTTTAAAAATCTTTGGCAGTTGGCACCACTCATGCCCCGATGGACCCACTTACTTCAACTGGGCTATCAGAACATTTTCTTAGAAAATGTAGTTCTCCTTAAAGCAGGAATTGTCATACTGGCTGCTAAGAGAATGAACTTCAGGCCAACAGGGGGCGTGGTGGTTAAGCTACTGGACTCGCACATGGGTGACCATGGTTCAAGTCCTGGACCTGGTGGCTTGAAAATCATGTCAGGCATGTGTGCCCCAAATCCTGAGAGGATAATGGAAGAAAAGGGATTGCAGCATGGCTATTCCTACCCAACCCCCAGGGTATGAAAGCACACATATCTCTTGTCAAAAAACTTGAAAAAAAACATACATAGAAAGAATGGAACTTCAGTGCCACCCAAAAGTTATCACTGACATGATGAAAACTTGGCTGAATGAATGAATGGCCTTGAGCTGCTCCTAAATACAATTAGGCCATACTTACTGTGTGTTTTCTAAGTGCCAGTTTCTGTTCTAAGCATAAAGGACAGTAGGCCATCACATTTAGTAGCAAACCTGTGTGGTAGCTCTACTACTGTGCTGTTTTTACTGAAAGTACAGAGAGGTGAAGTTATGTGTCCAAGGTCCCACAGCTTATACATGACCGAACCAGGACTCAATCCCAAAGACTGACTTAAGTCTGTGGGTTTTGAATGACATGTTCAGCCAGTCAAAGCCTTCTAGGTGTACTAGATATTACTTTGGAAGTTGTAAGAAAGACCTCCATATAAGAGCACTTTAAGAAAATTATAAATGTATTATATTGCATATAAAAGTGTATGAATAACTCACAGTTTGACACAACACATTTTGCAATCATTGGCAAGAATTTCATCACATGGTGACACTTTCTTACAGAAGGGAAAATGATAAATCAAGTTTTCATCTTTTTAAAAATATTTATCCATTTCATTCCACTTATTATTATTTTAATGTTTATTTATTTAATTCCATTTATTATTAGTTTTTAATTTGACAAGAGAGAGAGAAAGGGAAAGTGAGAGAGCAGGCTGCCAGGTCCGGGATTTGAACTGCGGTTGGCCATGTGGGAGTCCAGCACCCTTAACCACCATGCCACCTGCTGGCCCCTCATGTTTTTATCTTGATGACCTTGTTCCAACTAAGATTTTTTTTTTAGTTTGTTCCTTTTTTCATTTTTTATTTCATTTTCTTTTATACATTCAATCACATTATTTAGCTCATGAAATGAATATTTCAACAGGTGAACATTTCTCCGTAGTACAGTTGATAAAACTATAAAATATCTTCAACAGATAGCTAAATTTTCATACTATACAAAAATGAACAGATATCGGAACAATCATGAGCCTGTGTTGAAGTATATCAGCTCTTCCTATTTATCCTCAAATTCTTTCAAGAGCCATTCTTTCTCTAAATAGCTTCATATTAGACTTGAGTTATCAAAGAACTTTGAGAGTAATCAGATACAACAGATGCATTCTTGTTTGTCTTCCAGTATTTTCTTGCCCCCATCTCTGTAGAAAATGGATTAATTTGACAAGAGAGAGAGAAAGGGAAAGTGAGAGAGCAGGCTGCCAGGTCCGGGATTTGAACTGCGGTTGGCCATGTGGGAGTCCAGCACCCTTAACCACCATGCCACCTGCTGGCCCCTCATGTTTTTATCTTGATGACCTTGTTCCAACTAAGATTTTTTTTTTAGTTTGTTCCTTTTTTCATTTTTTATTTCATTTTCTTTTATACATTCAATCACATTATTTAGCTCATGAAATGAATATTTCAACAGGTGAACATTTCTCCGTAGTACAGTTGATAAAACTATAAAATATCTTCAACAGATAGCTAAATTTTCATACTATACAAAAATGAACAGATATCGGAACAATCATGAGCCTGTGTTGAAGTATATCAGCTCTTCCTATTTATCCTCAAATTCTTTCAAGAGCCATTCTTTCTCTAAATAGCTTCATATTAGACTTGAGTTATCAAAGAACTTTGAGAGTAATCAGATACAACAGATGCATTCTTGTTTGTCTTCCAGTATTTTCTTGCCCCCATCTCTGTAGAAAATGGACAAGTGGACTCTCGGGGGTAGACTATTTAATGATGTATGGACATTTTTTGGTGTGTTTAAACAACATTATAAGAGAGTAGATGTGTCTACATTGCCTTCCAGTGTAACCTAGTTCTGTGACAGGGGCTAATCTATGATTTTGTTAAAGTCAAAGTAGAAGTAGAGGAGTAGAAGTACAGGTAGTCATATGTTTTTAGATGGAGGTAAAAACATAAACCAAAGCCTTGAAAGCTTGATAATATTGAGAGGAAACCTTTGGCTTTTCAATATTAATGGGGCACTCATTTTTCAATCATTTCTATCTGGTCCTAAACTAAGAGATGGTAAGTAAATAAATACCCTGAAAAGGACAAATTGTACAGGGTTAAATATGGAACCAAGGAAACGGCATTGCCTTTATAAAGTTAAAACTGTGATATTTACTCAGTACAGAACTATAATTGAGGTCATGCTCATTTAACAAGTCAAATATATTGTGATAGCAGGGAAAATTATTTGATTGTTTCAAAAGTGAATATAACATCAGTAGGTAGTGCAAGATATATACCTGGTATATATGTTGGTATATACCAGGCATTGTATTAGGTAATGGGTATTAAACCATGAACAAAAGTAACATTTATGCCTTGTGAATCTTAAATTTGGGGTGGAGGAGAACAATAAATTAATAAATTAATGTTATTAATCATCGATAATTAATAGTACACTAAAACATTTTAAAATAATAATATAAAATAACAAATAAGTAGACAAATAATGAAGATTTAAGCTGTCATGTGGTATGCTAAGAAGAAAAACATATTGGGGTAAGGGTTAGAGAGAAATGGCATGGGATGTTTTAGAGAGAGAGCTCAGGAAAGACCATGTTGCAGACAGTATCTATATACAGACAAACCCTACTGAAATGGAGGGTGACTCAAGCAGAGGTCACAGCAAGTACAGTGGCCCTTGTCAGAGTCGTGCATGAGTAATCAAGGGATATTCAGGAGACTGAAGTGACTCAGTGTGAGTGTGAGGGAGGGAGGGAAGAAATGAGGTCTGAGAAGTTTCTGAGTGAGCAGATCTTGTGCAGACTTTCAAGCTGGCATTTCATTTTGAATAAGATGTAATTATTCAAAATAATAGCTATTTAGCTCTAGGAGAGATTTTTACATGTTCTTGACTATTCTTCATAAAATAAAGATCCTCTTTCTTGGGACCAGCAGTTGGCATAATGGCTATGTCACTGGATTCCCACATACTCAACTGTGGTTTGAGTCCTGAACCTGGTGGCTTAAACTCATGCCGGGCGTGTATGTGTGTGTGCCCAAGATCCCAAGAGGAGAATGGAGGAGAAGGGATTGCAGCATGGCCATTCCCCCTGGTGGGGTGATTTCTCACTTTGTCTGTCTCTCTCTCTGTCTTTCGGGTGAGCACATGCACCCTATAGCAAAAACCTCTCCAAAAATAAAAAAGATCCTCTTTCTCCCCAAACAGGGAGGAGACCATCTCAAGGTCAGCAATTCTCATCTCTTGTTGATTGTTTTTCTTCTAATTCATTTCTATCCTACCTGAATATTCTGAAAGTTAAAGGATCTTATATAAATGAGAAGGGTGAGAAAATTACTGTAACATTATTAATAAACCTAGATGACAAGAAAGGGAGATAAGATGAATATTTATTCAAGATAATTTAACAGAGTTCTACAGTTTGTTGGTTAAATTACATCTTTGTTGCTGAAAGGTCTGAAAGACTTGAATTTACAGTGTCTATGTCTTTATCTTTTCCTGTAGCTTTCTAGAAAGTTCTGCTATTGAGAATGAAAATACTAAGATGTGTGTTGGACAATCTCTGGGGTTCTAGTCCTATTTTTCCCTGCTGCTATTGTATGACATTAACCTGATTTTGTCTTGGTAAATGATATCAAGTACCTCACTAATGTTTTCAACATCTATGCCTATTGCATCAGTAGCACAAAGAGCCCCAAATGCCCAGATGATGTGTCAGCTTCTAATTAAGTGAAACGTTTATTATATCACCTAGTTAGACCACTCTTCCCTTGAAAACTAAGACATCTCATTGAACAGAACTCAAATTTGGAGGAACAGAAAGCAAACATTTTATGACTGTGACATTAGTTGCAATAACAAAAGGAACCACTCTTCCACAATGGTATTTTTGCCTTTGGGAGAAATTGTATTGTATATGGGTCTCTCCCTGGTACAAATGCTACATTGCATCCTGTAGATTAACTCAATCTTTTGGGGTGTTACTTCCCATTGGATCTCATGACTGAGTTTTCAATAGACCATGTTACTGATCTATCAGATCAGTTACTTCCAGATAAAAGTATGGGTAGAATCAATAGATTCTATGTGCATGAACCCATTGCTCAGCTTTTTACTGAAAATTGATTGCTTTGTCAGAGACAACGTGTTGTAAGATGGATATATTGTCACAAATATTGCAGAGAGGAAATGCAAATGAGTAAAGTGTCCAGTTTAATCAACTTGCTACCAGATGGCTATTTGGTTTCTCTGGGATTGGTGTCATAGGAGGCTCAGTCTTTGTATGTACTGCTTGCAACTTAATCAATCAGCAATGATAAGAGTCTGACCATCCCTGTTAGGAGAAGTCCATGCTTCTGAACACATGGGTATCCTCAATACCTGCTGCTTTGGTTACTTTTTAAATGAACACATTTAGCAAGAAGTTGGATAACTAGAGAAAGAAGCTGATGGACATTTACTGTTTATCTTCTGAGCCATCTGATTCTTATGAGCATCATCTGTACTGGATGGCACTTATATAGCTCCTATAGGACAAAAATATATTTACACATGTCTATTCTGAAAGACCCATGACATAGCTTTTCACCAAGTTCTTCTTCTTTTTTTTTTTTGAAGAGATTTTTTGCTATAGGGCGCGTGCGCTCGTCAGACAGACAGAGAGAGGCATTAGAGACAGAAAGCGAGAAATCACCCCCCGGGGGATGGTCACGCCACAATCCCTTCTCCTCCATTCTCCTCTTGGGATCTTGGGCACGCATGCACACGCGCCCGACGTGTCCCCAAGTTCTTCTTAAGACCATACTCCAATTCCTTTTTTTCAAGTCTGACCATTCAGCAAAACTATTCAACTATTAGCCACTTCTTATTAATCGCTATAGATCCTTTCTTCTGGCCATTTTTTAATTGAGCAAGAAAGATAAGATAACAGAATTTACTGTTCACATTCTCTCCATCAAGATGATCTTCCTTCGCTTTTGTCTTTAAGAAGTACCCTAGGGGATCCAGAAGATGGCATGGTGGCTAATGTGCTGGACTCCCACATGGCCAATTGCAGTTCAAGTCTTGGACCTGGTGGCTTACTCTCTCACTTTGTCCTCCCTCTCTCTCATGAGCACATGTGATTAAAATAAATAATTAAATTAAAATAATAATAATTAATAATAAATAAAATTAAAGAAATAATTCTTTTGAAAAAAGGAAAAGGAAAAAAAAAAAAACTTACTACTCTAGGGGCCAGCAGGTGGTGTGGTGGTTAAGGCACTTGACTTCCACATGACTGAGAGCAGTTTGAGTCCTGGACCTGACAGCTTGAAAATCATGCTGGATATGTGTTTGTGAATGCCCAAAATCCCAGGAGGGGAATGGAGAAAAAGGGATTGTGGCATGGCTATTCCCCCTGGGAAGTGATTTCTCATTTTCCCTTTTTCTGTCTCTCTGGTGAGCACATGTGCCCTATGGAAAAAAAAAAAAAGAACTACCCTAAATTGTGGTGATGATGCTGAGCAATATATTTTCAGTTGCTTAGTTGCTTTCAGTGTATCACGCTATAAACCATGTCGAAGTTCTTATACTCAGTCAAACTGGTCAAAAGAATTTGCCATGAGGGTCTGGCAAGTAGCGTGGTAGTTAAGACAGCTGGATTTCCTCATGGCCAACCACAGTTCAAGTCCTGGACTTGGCAGCTTGCTTTCTCACTTTCCGTCTCTGTCTGGTCAACTTAAAAAAAAAAAAAAGTAAAATAAAATAATGGTAATAAATAAAATTAAATCAAGTAATTAAAAAAATATTTAAAAAAAAACAACTTGCCATGAATCCAAATGTGTAGATCGAGAAAGAGAAGGCAATGCAATAGGAGTAGGTAATATAGGAATCACTTGATCACGCCATTTACTTCTTTATTCAGGACCTATTCCAACTCCATTTCTCTGCTATTTGTCCTTGGTAGATTTCTGGTGCATATGGCCAGTCTTCTTATTTGATAGGTCAAGCAACACTATACTCACATGGGCTGTATGGGAGCTTGATGTCTCAAAGTCAAGTGTACAGTATCTATAAAAACTCAGTGGCTATCTAGGAGCTGTTTCTCAAAAAGAGAATAGCTGTCTATGGAAGAGGCTAGGCCTTTGTCTGAAAGGGGTGTACTGTGATTGTCCTGTCAATGGTTTCTAGCATATCTATGGAACATCATATTTGCTATAAACATTCTAAATTCCATTGGGCCTGGGGGGGACATAATGTCCAAATGACAGAACAACTTTCATTGCAACCTGGACTCGCAGTATTATTCCTTTCTCGGGGCTCCACTCAAAATCAGATGCCTTACAGTAATTCTTTCAATGATTATTAAGCAGCTCGTTCAAGGGCTATTATAGGATATTTTGCCTCTAAAATCCAGAGATACCAAATGAGCACTATGTCTCTTTCTTAATTCCAAATAGTACAAACTGCTACAATTTAACTTTCATTTTGGATGACATATCTCAACTTGCTCCAGACCATTGGAATCTCAGAAACTTTGCAGAGGTAATGGGCCTATGGATTTCTTTGTGTTTTGCCTGTCCTCTGACATTCATGTGTCTTAGGCAACTAAAATCCATGCTCCTTCCAGTATAGGTCCATTTGGCATGATGCCATCGGGGTGGTGGACCCATGTGGTAATCTATAGAATGCCTGCATAAGGATGTCCCCGTGGACTGGAATATGGCAGGAAAAGAGGTACTGACACTATCCTGAGGAAGAATATGTAGGCATACCATTGTGTGTGCCAGTTGAAAGCTACTGTACTAACCAGTTTAGGAGCTAATTGATACAACTGTAGTATTTTAAGTCATGAGACAATAAATTTACCAGGAACGTGAGTGTAATATTTAAAATCACGAGACAATAAATTTACCAGGAACGTGAGTGTAGATTTAAAAAAAAAAAAAGAGGTATAATAAATAAATTTAGGGTCATTCTAGTGTTGACAAGTCAGAAAAGTGGGTTGGGCCAATTGAAGTGACTGAGAAATATCTAAAGAGCTGTGAAGAAAACCAGAAGACAGTGGTAGGTATTCCAGAAGCCAGGTATAGAATGTATTCTAAAGAGCAGGCATTTGATGGACATTCATAGATTTTGCAAAAGGCTGGGTAAATAATGATTGAGAAGTAAAAGTGGAATTTAACGATATGGGAGTCTCTAGCTACTTGAAAAGAACAGTTTCAATGGAGAAGGGAATGGGGACAAGAAATGCTGGTTGGAATGAATTTGAGAGAGAATGGAAGAGGGTAACTGAAGAGAACCAATATGGGAAAGTCTTTCAACCAGTGTAATTGTAAAAGTAATGAAGGACTTAAGTGTAAACTGGAGGGGTTAATATAGCATGCTTGTGTGCTGATGGAAATGATCTAAGAAAAACGGGGGAAAAAAAACTCAAGAGAGGCCAGCAGGTGGCGTGGTGGATAAGGGCGCTGGACTCCCACATGGCTGACTTCAGTTCAAGTCCCGGACCTGGCAGCTTGCTTTCTTACTTTCCTTCTCTCTCTCGTCAAATTTAAATACATAAATAAAGTTTTTTTAAAAACTCGATAAATAATAGAGAATATTACATGAATGAAGACAGAGAGTAAACAAGAATCAGAAAAGAATTTTACATGTAGGGTCTAAAGATGTGTTTAATAGTTTGAAAAGTTTGTAATGATCTGCAGTTAGAGTGCATAAAAGGGAGGAAGGAAGACAATAGATTAAAGCTAGCATATTTGTTTATTCTGAGGGAGGTAGGCTCAGCATGGTTCTCCCTTTCCCCAACTTCTCTCTCCCTCTCTCCTTCTCTCTCTTTCTCTCTATGTATCTATCTATTTCTGTCTCTTACACATACACACACACACACACCCCTCCACGCAAACACAAATACATTAGCACTGATGCCTGGAAAACTTGAAGGCCAGGTGGAGGTGCTCATAAATATTCATCAAAACGTCACATTGGTGTTTCCTGGCATTCCATCCTCAAATATCACTGTAATGTTTCAGAACCAAGCATTTTTGCTGGTAGATTACAAATTATCTCAGGACCCAGAGAAAGCTCCATGCGGTTGTAAAATAACAATGTACATTTCGTGATTTAGCAAAATAAATACAAAATGATTTAAAAACACAGATGCTAGTTATGGCTTGTAGGAACAGCTGCTGTAACGTTATGGAGTCAGGAAAAAGAGCATCCTGCTTTTCTATATTACAGAGACCTGGAGTCATTGGTACAGTCTGTCTATACCGTGAACATAAGGAATTGGCGAACTTTGTGTAAAGGGCCAAACAGTAAATAGTTTAGACTTTTGGACCATATAGTCTGCTGCAGCCACCCCCTTCTGCTGTTACAGTGCAAAAATAGCCATGGACAATACATAAAGGATGGATGTGCATTCCAATAAAACTTTACAGACGCAGGTGGCAGGCCAGATTTGGTCTGTGGGCTATAGTTTTCCATCTTTGTTTTATCTAACTTGGGAAAATAAAAACATGTTTGTTTATATCAGCAGTTTTCCAATTTGAATCTAGTATTCAACAGAAAAGAGTTGTATAATATAGGTTTTTTTTTTTTTCTTTTAATGTTTTGACATATTGTGTTTAACCACCCAGAGAATCTGACGTAGCCTTGCGAATTGCTGGCCTTTTTTTCTTCCCCCTCACATACTTAAGCTGCTTGGCTGATTAAAATGTGATTAAGAGGAAGGCATTTCATTAAAAAAAAGAAATCCCATAAAGCAGGAGAACTACTCCTAAATCAAAGGGCATTTAACTGAAACAAAATGTCCTATACTGTACATATGAAGGGGACTTCAAAAAATTTGTAGTAAAAGTGAAATTAAAGAATGAGTTTGTTTTAGTGCATTCAATTTTTTTTTTTTTTTGAGAGAGGTTTTGGTATAGGGTGAGTGCTCTCGCCAGAAAGACAGAGACAGATGGAGAAACAGAAAGTGAAAAATCCCCCCCCGGGGGGGTTAGCCACGCTACAATCCCTTCTCCTTCGTTCTCCTCTCGGGATCTTGGGCACGCACACGCGCCTGGCGTGAGTTTAAGCTCCGGGACTCGAACTGCGGTAGACTACATGGGAGTCCAGTGACATAGCCATTACACCAACTACTGGTCCCCGTGCATTCAGATTTTTGAAATCCATGCATTTTTTTTTTTATAATAGGCATTTTCTTTGAACTTTTTGAAGACCCCTTGTATACATTCTTCTCAAGGATTTTTATTTTTCTTTTAAAGTGGAAATAAATACATTTACTCTCAAAATACTTAGTTTACTTTAAAATAACCAAAAATCAGTATTTTCCTTTTATAAAATTATATTCTGCATAACACATCAGACTGTTACTATTTGTGTTGCTTAGTCCTTCAAAAAATAAATCTTAGCATTGTCATGACAATATTCTCAATTAACATCAGTTCTTTTTTTTAGAGAGAGATTTTTGCTGTAGGGTGATAGGGTACACTCGCTCACTAAGAGACAGAGAGACAGAGATACAGAAAGTGAGAAATCACCACCCCCAGGGGGATGACCATGCTTCAGTCCCTTCTCCTCTATCCTCCTTTCAGGATTTTGAGCATGCACGCACATGCACCCAGAGTAAGTTTAAACTGCTGGGCCTGGGACTGGAACCACAGTTGACTACATGGAAGTCCAGCGACATAACCATTATGCTATCTGCTGGTCCCAATGTCAGTTCATTTTGATAGGAAGAACTTGATTAATTCATAACATGTCCCTTGCTTGTTTATGAATTATTACATGAGAGAAATATTTACTTTTAAGGAGTGTTAGTTGTTCTTTTCAGGCATCCCTCTGGACACCCATCTTTCCCCTATTTTAGTATGTGTGTGTTAGGATGAATCCTAATTTTATTCTCAAGGTGGGTATACCATCTAGATCTGGCCAGTCAGGGCACTGCACGCTGCAGAAATAGACACATCACATGAACCAGTCGATTTCAATCAGGGGCATTTTTAAGATTTTTCTCTTAAGTACCAGGCAAAGAGGCATCTCCTTTTCCTTGAAGAGTCTGATGTTGATTGTGGTCCTGGAGACTTTGGAAGACATCTTGCCTCTATGAGAGTTGAATCTGCTTTAGGTTAGAGATGCTTTTGAAGGAGGCAGAACGGAAATGTAGGAAGAGACAGGTCTCGTGATGATTTCGTTTCAGCCTCTGCTTCGGGCCACATTCACAGGAGCCAATAAATCCTCTTTTTGCCAAGCCAGTTTCAGTGAGATGGTCTCTAACTAGCAATCTGTTCGTTGCTATTTGGGCTGGCCACTGTGATAAGCACTTTCCATAATATCTTGATTTAATACCACGGTAAATCTCTAAAGTGGGTTTTATAATTCCTAGTTTGTAAATGAAGACATCAAGGCTTAATCATATCATAGAGGGTGTGGTGGCATCCGCCCTGTGGCAAAAAAAGGAGGCAGGAGGATTGCAGCATTGAGTCCATCTCTCTTTCTGCCTCTCTCAGTGTGTGTAATCTTTGGGACCAGCTAATATTGTAGTGGTTACATAGCTGGATTCCCATATGGCTAACTGTGGTTCGAGTCCCAGACCCAGCACCTTGAAAATTATGCTGGGCACATGTGCATGTGTGCCCAAGAGCCTGAGAGGAGAATGGAGGAAAAGGGATTGTGGTGTGGTTCTTCCCCGGTGGATGATTTGTCGCTTTCCCTCTCATTGTGTCTGATCTCTCTCTCCGGCAAGTGCACAAGCCTTGGGCAAAAACTTCTCAAAAAAAGAAAATATAAATATAAATATAAAATAATATCAGGGCCAGCAGATGGCCTAGAGGGTATTCAGAAGGGTGCTAGACTCCCACATGACCGATCACGGTTCGAGTCCCAGATCTGGCGGCTTGCTTTCTCACTTTCTCACTCTCTCTCTGTCTTCTTTGGTCAAATTTAAATTAAATAGATAAATAAATAAATAAAGTTAATAAAATAATCCTTCTAGAAAATAATATCATAGAACCTCAGTGTCCTCATTTATAAAATAGGTTGTTCAGGAACATTTAGGATTCAATGTTTAGGTCTTTAAGCCTTCAAAACTCTTAAACTATGTGCTTTCCTCTCCCAGAAGGGAAGGGGCATGTTGCGATGGACACATGTTCTTGCTTTCTCCTCCATATTGCTCAGCCTTTGACGCTTACTGCTCTGTTCTCTAACAGGGAAATTACCAGAAATACAAGAGGTCCCAGTTGGAGCCAATACAAGCAATAGGATTGGGCAATCCATAGCTTAAGCTATACTATATATTTAAATATTTACAATATAATCGAGGACATGCATGTGCCATTTTTTCATGTGGAGAGTTACATTCCTCTGGTTACTGCTGAAGCACATAGCCTGCTGGGTAAGAGCACATTTTCTGATGTCACACTTTTTAGACTTCAGCCTCAGCTCTGTTTTTCCGTGCCTCTGTGGCCATGGCAAAATGCTATCCTTCTCTATGTCTCAGTTTATTCATCTGTGCAGTGGGGGATGGAATGAGTATTGGCCCCATCATGTTTTAGTGCAAACTACATATGTTAACATGGGCAAAATGATTAGCACTGGATCTGGCATAAAATACTCTCAGTGATAATTGCTATCATTATTATTACAATGATTGATAACTTTTGGCGTCTTCCACATCCTCTCAAAAATGTGTTTAGTTTTTTTTTTTTTTTTTTTTTTTTTGGAGGGAGAGTAGAACTATTTCTAGTTGGTCTAAAACTAGAATAGTCATCGGGGCCAGCAGGAGTGTGGTGGATAAGGGCGCTGGATTCCCACATGGCCAACCATGGTTCAAGTCCTGGACCTGGTGGCTTGCTTTCTCACTTTCCCTTTCTCTCTCTCTCTCTCTGTCTCTCTCTCATCAAATAAATAAAAAAAAACAATAACAAATGGAAATAAATAAATAAATAATTCTTTTAAAAAAGACAAACTAGAATAGTCATCACCTAAGCTTCTCATTCTTTAGTATATGTGGCCCTGTTAGGTTAGCATTAAGATCCTACCTTACAGAGTAAATGGATCCAGGGTAACTGGCTTCCCTTCCCTCACTCCCTCCTCCCCTCCTTTCCTCATTCTCTCCTTTGTTCCTTCTCTTTCCTCCCTTCCTTCTTTTTCTCCCCTTTTGGTGGGACTGATGGAGCTAGAGTTGGGGGTATTATTTGTCAGGGTAAACTGAATTTCATTGTAGTAACAAAGTATTCCTGAAATCTCAGTGGTTTAATATAAGAAAAGATTTTCCTTTATTTTATTTTTAAAATTTTTATTGACATTTAATCATTATACATCTTTGCGAGGTGCAATGTGGATTTTCAAAGCATGCGTGCCATGTGCAGTCATCAAGTCAAGGATAATACCAGATTAATAATAGCTCTTTCACTTGTATTGGCAGAGAATTCTGCTCCAAATCATCTCTCAGGGAATTTGGCTAACAGAGATTCTACCATTTCAACATGTCGCTCCAGTGTTTAGAGCAGCATATTGGCGGCATTTTTCTGCTTTTAATTTCTCTGTATTGTCAAATTCCTACATTTTTGAAAATGACTTGAAGTGAAAAAAATCTTATTTCAAAATAACCCTCAATCACAGTAAACCGACTCAAGAAAGTCCAAAATTTCATAATACCTAAAGGGAAATGGGAATTATTTAAGGATACATTAATGTAAAATAAAGTTTTTCTTTATAACTGTCCCATCGAGCACAAAATTCAAGACATTTACCATCAATCATAGTTAAAGATTATGTAGTATTATAATATTGCAGCCATAATCATGAGTTTATTGATGAGTTAAATAAAATCTAATGATGTTAAAATTTCCTCAATCACTAGCAATATATGAATGGTGGAAATATTGGTAGCATGTACCACCCCAAAATTCAAGTTTGAAAGCACATAAATGCTTGTGAACCTAGGAAAGCTTTGAAACTTGTTTTGTTCCTCAAAGAAAATTTTTAAATGCTGCAAAATAATGAGATACTTAGTGTTATTTCATTTTTAGTAATATTATATGGCCATTAGGAATTATTTTTCATTCAGCAATAATCTCTTCCCGCACTAGTTTCTTTAAGTACTTCCTGGCTTGTAGAAAAACACATTAGTTTTTACTTACTTACACTCAAATAGCCACCATTAATTTTAGTGAGAGTTTCTGTCTAGAAATGGAAGATAAATCGGAGAACAGCTTATGAAGAAGGAATAAATTCTTGATTTTTCTCCTGAAGAATATTAATTGAACATTTTTGGTAGTTTATTAATTTTATATTATTCTGAGAATGCTGAAGAAATAAGGTCATTTAATGTCTTCTTTCTCTCTTTAACTATGACAGAGATTTAACTATTGACTAATACTTCAAGTTCAGCTGTTGAGGATATTTTCCCTTTCTTCCCTTTTTCACCTTCCAGTTTTTACTGTACTTATTAATTTCCTTAGTTAATCCTGTATTTGTAAAATAAAAATGAGGAGAACTCACGCTTTCCTGTTCTTCCCCTGCTTTTGGTTCTCAGAAGCAACTACAAGGAATTTTTCTTGTGGTTTTCTTGATTATTTATCTCTATAGTTCTCAGCAATGTGCCATTCTATTTCTTGATGTTTTGATTTTATATATAATATTATCTCTTGTATTTTTATTATAGAAGTTGAAGCTTTAACTCTCTTTTACGCTTATAGACATACTTTTCCGTTTTAATTCTCCAAATGTAACTATTGCTTAGTATTTAGTAAGATAATAATAGTTCAGGATTCACGTTATTTAGTACAGCTGAGCCATATTTTGTACTAAAGTGGCACCTTCTTTTTTTTTTTTTGGAGATGTTTTTACTATAGGGCACGTGCGCTCGCCAGACAGACAGAGAGAGAGATAGAAAGCGAGAAATCACCCCCCGAGGGGATGGCCACGCCACAATCCCTTCTCCTCCATTCTCCTCTCAGGATCTTGGGCACACACGCACACGTGCCCGGCATGAGTTTAAGCCACCGGTTCCGGGACTCGAACCGCAGTCTACGTGGGAGTCCAGCGACATAGCCATTACACTAACTGCTGGTGGCACCTTCTTTTGAGTAACTTTTTAAAATGCACACTGAAATCAACAATCTCACTTTTGTTGCTGCTTGTTTAGTTTTAATCTGAACCATTGCTTTTTTTTTTTTAAAGAATTATCTTTCATTGACTTCATTTATTTATTTAAATTTGACCAGAGAAAGAGTGAGACAGAGAGAGAGAGAGAGGAAAAGTGAGAAAACAAGCTGCCAGGTCTGGGACTCAAACCATGGTCAGCCATGTGGGAGTCTAGCACCCTTAACTACTACACCACCTGCCAGCCCATAGACTGTTGCTTTCAAGACCTGCTATAGAGCTGGCATCCTGGGATCTCCACCCACTCTCATCTGGGGATTCCCTTCCTCCTGCTCCTGTGTTAGATCTTCTTCCCTCTGGTTCCAATGTTTTCCTTTCTTTTTGCTTATTCTCTTATTTTGGTGACATATCTTCCAATAGTCTCCCCCAAAAAAAGTAAAAGAAAGGATAAGCTTACTTTTCTTGGTTCACATATGATTCATAGTTTGGTTGGATATAGAATTCTGAGTTGAAAATTAGTTTGCTTACAGTGTTGAAAACTACTTGGGCATCGTAACGAGTATGCTATATGCTGGTACGTCCCTGTTCTGTTTTCCAGAACTCAGTAAGCCCTTTCAATTGGGAAAATCACATTGTCATTCTGGGGAAAAAAAAAAATTAACTATATTTTGGTACATTTCTTTCCAGTTTGAGCCCTGTGGGCCTTGATAAAGAGTTGGGTTTTATTTTGGTCGCAAGAGGAAACCGTTGGAAAATTATAAGGATGATATGATAGAGTAAAATCCTAATCACCGTACTGTTAGGTCATCAGGAAAGTCATGATGTGTTTTCTATGCAAAAATGTGTCATGACATTGATGACCCAGTAGTACTCTTTCACTTTATGTCTGAATATTTTCTTACTTAAATTCTTTATGATGAATCCATAGGCAACAATTAAAACTTAAGTTTTGAGTAGTTATCACAGTATTTATGATTCAAAAACTTAAACAGTATGTAAACAAATGGTGGGATAAGTCATCCTTACTTCTCTCTCCTATTTCTCCAGTTCTCAACATCCACAAAGTTGAAGTAACTACTTTTGTTAAACACGTTTAAGTATGTCCTTTAGGCAAAAAAATCTGGTAAGAATATGTACTCTCAGGCCAGCAGGTGGCATAGTGGTTAGAATATTGGACTCCCACTTGGCCATCCATGGTTCGAGTCCTGGACCTGATAGTTTGAAAATCACATTTTTTATATAAACTATGTACACAATTTAACCATACTTTTAAAAACGTATTATAACTTGAAATTTTTCTGTATTACCATCAAAGGCTTATTTTTTCTATTATGTAATTGCATAATATTTCACCTTATCCATATAGCATAATCTGTTTGTCCAGTCTTATATAGGGTCATTTTATTTATTTTCAAATACCCCTGCATATATACCATCTGTAGGTATGCAAATATCATCTTCAAGGTAAATATCAAAGACTGAAATTAAGTCAATAAATTAATGCTTTAGTAATTTGGATAGATGTATTTATTGTATAATTTTTAAAATGTTCTCTAACTTATCAGAGTTAATCTATTGGGTTGTAGAATCAAGCAGGTATGAGTTCAACCCTCAGTTCTACCACTGTTACTTTTGTTTTGTTTTGTTCTTTAAGAATTATTTAATTTTGCTTATTATTTTTATTTTTTGTAAATTTTGCTGTAGGGCACCTGTGCTCATCATAGAGAGAAAGAGAGAGAGAGAGAGATAAAGTAAGAAAGCAAGCCACTCGATCTGGGACTCGAACCATGGTTGGCCATGTGGGTATCCAACACCTTAACTACCACACCTCCTTCTACCTTTATAACAGAGCAGTTCCATCTACCTCACACTGCCCACGTATAGCTATTTCTATTCAAAAGGAGTTATAATCTAATACTGATTGAAATAAAGGTATTAATATTGAATGTGGAATCACCTGTTTTAAGATATTTACCTTTTAAACAAAAGAAAGCACTTGAAGAGCTTGGGATGATGGATGAAGAAGTATTTCAAAGTGAGAGAGATCTGAGCACATTTAAACTTGGGCGTATGTGATCCTTATGAGAAGAAGTCATTAAATATATAGGCGATAAGAAGCATAAAAAGTTACAGAAAACAAAAAAGGAAATGGGAACTGTGAAGGGGCTTCTTGATCTTATGTGGTAAGACAAACATTCCTCTGCAGTAACGTAGAGATCATGAAAGTCAAAGAAACGGGAAATTAACAATAGCCAGACCCTTAGTTTCAGTCAAAGAGAACTGAGGGCATTTCTATCTGGTTGCTTCAACATCAACTTTTTCACTAAAGTAAAAGTCTGGGTCATCTTCTGAGCTTAAGAGAGAACAAAGGAGTGGAGGGATTCCAAATTGGATCTTTGAGAAGGATAGAGAAATTCGAAGTTGTTGGTTGCAGACAAGAAAAAAACAAAACCAAAACAAAACAGAAAGGCTTCGTCAAGTAAATGTACCATCCCTGCCAGTCTAAGCAAAGTTCCCATTTAAGTTTCAGGATTGTAAATTTGCAATGGAATCTAAATGTCCTTCTAAGGGATCACAGCAAAGCTCAGCTACTCAGATGTTATTCATTTGATTATGGAGGTAAGCAACAAGGGAAGGCATGGCTCTCTAACTACAATTTTCAAAAGAATAAACCATGGGATTTAAGCAGAATTACAACTGAGGTGAAGCGAGCCATGCATTATGAGAAAGTAGAGAATAAAAGAAGGAGAGAGCAGCTTAGCAAACAAGTAAGTAGCAGTTGCAATAATAATTGTCTTCTGTATTAAATGAGATCATAAACACAATCATTTAGCACCACCCCAATACATAGTGCTCAGTAAACGTTAGCTGGTGTCATCACCATGGATACAACTGCATTCTACATTCATTCGTTACTAACACTTCGCGTTGCTTCCAAAAATGACAAAAGTTTTTAAACAGAGAAAGTAGAAGAGAGAATCTTCAAGTCAGCTGCTTATTGCAAAGGTGTAAAATCAATCTCCTTTTTAAATCTGACAAGCCGATGGGCCAGTTCATTTTTTTGTTTCCCTTATTTCTATTGCAAACACGTTGCACTAGCTTTGAAAGTGATAAAAGCACAAGACAAATGAAATTTGACCTGGTCAAATAGAACATTTCAGTGATAGTCTTTAGAAACTACCACAAATTGGATATCTGATTTAAAGAGGTATGATTTCCTTCCTTTCACGTCTTCATCTTTGATGAGGTTGGGTTGCAGAGATGCACATAGGAAAGCAGAAGAAAGTGAACTTATCTAGGTCATTTGATGCTTGCCAGACCAAGGATACATATATTGATCCCTTTGGTTATTCAATCCTCTTGTAATTCTGTTATTTCAATACAATACGACTGTGAGTCTCTGTTTTGCTAAGGGTTTTCTTGTTTACTGAAATAGTTAGAGGATGTGGAAGAACAAACACAGAAAGCTGAATCCAAACAGCAGAAATAGGTAGCACAATGGAAATCATCTAATTTATTGTCTATATGAATGTGAAAGCATAGAAGAGAGCAGAATTTTTAGTAGTCCTGGATAAAAGATTAAAATAATTCAGAGTGATTTGTTGCTAGCTCTGCGACAGGTCAGCACATTTGAATCTCATTTGAATTCAACAACAGTCATAAGGAGAAGTGTAAGCAGAATATCTTCAGTTAGCTCTGCATGTAATTTACTGGCGATGTGAAAAATAAAATTTGCTGTACATAGGTATAGAACTTAAACTGTGCTGCTGTTAGATGCTCCCAGGTTTCCAGTGGACACATTTATCTTCCCTATTCCTCCTATTTTATTTTTGTTCATTTTATGTTCTTTATTGTCTGTCTCCTCTATTAGAATGCATGGCCTATGTTTATTATACTCCATATTATAATTATTAGATGCTCAATCAACATTAGTTAAATGAATTGATGAACGTATGTCTAAATTGTGCTTTTACTCTAAAGAAATAGTACATTTTTTAAGGAAAAAAAAAATTTGGTTGAAACTAATAGGAAAATCAAATGTTTTTAAATTGCCTTCACGGAGCATCAGTTAAAGGAGACTTACTGGTTAAATCTGAGATATGTGGACCAAAAGACTCTGCTGGTGATGTAAAATGTACGCCACCATCAGATGGTGTAATGGTTAAGTTGCTGGATTCTTATGTAGTTCACTGTGGTTTGAGTCCCAAACCTGGTAGCTTAAGCTCATGCTGGGTGCGTGTGAGTATTGGCCCAAAATCCTGAGAGGAGAATGGGGAAGGAGGGATTGAGGCATGGCCATTCCCCCTGGGGGGTTTATGTCTCTCTTTCTTTCTATCTGTTTTTTTCTGTTTCTCTGGAAAGCACATGCACCCTTTAGCAAAACTTCAAAAAAAAAAAAATCTGTTATTGGAGCTAGCACCAATAACACAGTGGGATGTCATGGGGAGATTTCTATTCTGCTTCATTGGAGTGTCAGTTGACACTTTGTCAGAAATGTCTTCAAGTAAACGAGTTTATCAGAAAATACTTCCCAAAGGAATATAGACAATTTTTCCATTAATTGAACATGTGCTAGGAAATCACCTAGGTTTTGTTCTTTAAATATAGAGCTAATAGAAATGATGATTTCACTCGTCATGGGTACACAATATAACAAGACTTTCTAAGAGCATTATAAATAGCGTGGCTGAAAAAGAAAGTCCTCTCGATGTTTTCCCTAATATTGTAATTCCTTTTAGTTTTCCGGTGAGTTCTTGTCTGTAAAATATTGCATCCTGAATTTTAACATAAGAAGCAAATACATTCCTGGATCTTAGGGTTTTTTTTTTTTATTATTTATTTATGGGAAGCATTTATATTACACCCAGAGTATAGTCCTTTCTGTATTATTCTTTTGAAAAACTCTGAATAATCCATACTTACAAATGACTTCAAAAATTCAATAAAATTGGGAGAGGATTGCAGGATAATGGTTGCCTTTCAAGCAGAGATGAAGCTTTTTGATTACATTGAGTTTCCTTTCTCTATTTAAGAATACGCTGTCCTTTATCCTTGCTCCTCACCTTCTGTTTGCAGTGATTCTGTGTATAATGAGGTGTGGAATGCGGTGTCAGAGAAGGGTCCAGATAAGAGAAAGAGCATAATCAGATAGCTCTTGTCTAACACACAGCATTCCTCCCTATTACCCTTATCTTCTGTACTGTACTTGTGTTACTATAGTGTCCCTGGATTTCAAAACAAATGTGTAAGAATGTGGTTCTTTTATAATATGATAATTCATATTAACAGGACTCACAGATGTTTATTATTTATTCATGTATAGTCCATTAATTAAAAAGCAAAACAGGTTTTATTGAATTTCTTTTTTTTAATTTTTTTTTGAGGGAGAGATATTGCTATAGGCACTCGCCAGGGAGAGACAGAGAGACAAAAAGAGAGAAATCCTCCCTTCCCCGGTGGGGAGGATGGCTGTGCCACAATCCCTTTTCCATTCTCCTCTCGGGATCTTGGGCATGTATGTACAATCACTCAGCATGAAGTTTAAGCCACCAGGTCCAGGACTTAAATACGTGGCAGTCCAGCGACATAACATTACACCTTCTGCTGGTCCCAGTTTTACTGAATTTCTAAATAAAATTCCAAGATTTAGGAGAATACATTTTTTTGTAGGGACACTTGACTTTATTATCTTACTTTAGGTGATGATCAACTTTCAGCTTTGACTACACTTTACATTTATATTCCTTTCTTTAATCTTTTCAACTATCTGACTGTTATTGGCTTCTTTCATTTTACTCTTAGAATTGCTCAGCGTTCTTTTAGCAACACTGCTGCTGTTTTCAGGACAACAATTTTCCTAGTAGATTTGCTGTATTTCTCATTTTGAACAAATTCATGGAAGAACCGAGACTTGAAAAATGATTAATTACTCTTCAAAATACTTTCAGTGAAGTTTAATTTGCATGTAATAAAAAAAAGTCATCATTTTTAATATACGGTTCTGTGAGTTTGGGAAAATGTATGCATTTGGTTGTATCACCATTGCCACCCCCATATGCTCTATACCCCTTGATTGTCAGTCCCTCAGCCCACCTCCCATCCGTGGCAATGACCAATTATTTTTCTGTCCTTACAGTTGTGTCTTACAGAAATGAAATTACATACTTTATTCACTTTAAATCTAGATTCATCCATTTATCGTATTTTTGAGACTTTGTTATTTCATGTATCACTAGTTAATTTCTTTTTATCTCTGGGTAATAGTCTATTTCATCAATACACCACAGGTTTTTTGTTTTTAATATCCATTTTGAAGTTGAGGGACATTTGAATTTTTTGCAATGATGATTAGGCTGCTATAAAGATGTTGCACAGGTTTTTACGTAAATAAATAACTTCTATTTCCCTTGTGTAAATGCCTAGGACTGTGATTCCCAGGTCATGTGGCTAAGAGGATGTTTAACTCTCTAAGAAACTGCTAAACTGTTTTTCAGAGTAGCTAACATTTTGTACTCTCACTAGCAATTTATGAAAGTTACCCATGCTCTGCATCTTTATCAATAATCGATATTATTCCTTGACTTTCTTTTCTCTTTCATTTTTAGTCCCTCTCATATATGTATATATATTTATGCATGTTTAAATTTTAAATATAAATAAATACATTTAACTATAATATATATTATATGTAAGTCTATATTATATCTAATTATTTTTTGCCATAGGGCAAATGCACTCAGCAGAGAGTGATGAAGGGTGTGGGAGTGAGGGGGAGAGAAAGAACACTTCAACTTCTTCTCCTGTATTTCTCCATCCTGTTTGGATTTGAGGTATACGTGCACATGTACCTAGCACATTTCTCAAGTTGCTGGGCGCGGGATATGAACCACAGTGGGCTCCTCCAGCTCTTTTAACCACTAGGCTGCATGGCTGACCTGTATTCTATTTAAAAAAAAAAAAACAAACAAATAAACAAACAAACAAAAAACCTAGTTTTTCCCTAATGACTAAGATTGAGCAGCTATTCAGATGCTTATTTGTTATGCATATATCTTCTTGGGTGAAGTGTTTGTTCAAATTGTTTGCCCTTGCTTGTTTACTCAATGCTAAGTTGTATGATTTGTTATACATTCTGCGTATAAGTTGTTTAGCACATATGTAATTTGGGAATATTTTCTCCCAATCTCTGGTGAATCTTCCTTTTTTATTTACCTTCTTTTTAAAATTTTTGTGGAAAAAAGGGGCAAAGTGATAGAAAAAGAGAAATAGAGAGCACGCCTAACAAGGGTTGCTCTTGATGCCACCATCCAATGCTACCTTTTCGCTAGCTCTAGTTCATGGAAAAACATACACTCAGAGTACTCATGAGAGTCTCCTGACTTGAATTGGGAACTTTCCCAGTTGGATTTGCCTCACTGAGCCTTATGTTTTACCACTGCTCCACTGTCTAGCTCCCTTTTGATTCTTTTTAACAGTGTATTTCAAAATGTAGACGTTCTTAATTTTGATGAAGCATAATTATCGTTTTTTTCTTTTGTGTGTCATGATTTTGCTGTTGTAATTAAGACATTTTTCTGCAAAGGCTTTCTCCTATGTTTTCTAGTAGGTTTGTAGATTCAAGTTTTTTAATTTGGAGTTTAGTTTTTCATGGGTGAAGGATAGGGTCAAATTTAATTTTCTGCTTGTGTATACCCAATTATCCAAGAAGTACTTGTTGAGAAGACTATCCTTTCTCTCTTTTCTTGCCTTTGTACCTTAATCATAATCAATTGATCATGTTTATGTCCATTTATTTCTGGTCTGTTATACTCCTCTCACCTGAATGTATTTCCTTTCTCCAAAAAATATTTTGTCTTGATTGACATAACTTTACAGTAAGTCTTAAAATTGGGTAACATGAGCCACCCAATTTTATTTATTTATTTATTTATTTGTTTGCAATTGGTGTCCTTTTGTAGAATAGGTCCTAAAACTGGATAACAGAAATCACCCAAGTTTTTTTGTTTCTTTGTTTGATTTGGTAATTGTTTTGCCTTTTCTAGTTTCTTTACATGTATATGTGTTTGTATACATATACATATAATATATGTAATATATATTTATTATAGCATGATATATTTATACTTATATAAGATATATTACATATAAAAGTATACATATACATTATTATACATATATATGAATCAGCTTAATCATTTCAATTTTTAAATTCTGCTAGAATTTTAACAGAATTTTTTTTTTTTTTTGGAGAGGTTTTTGCTATAGGGCATGTGCGCTCGCCAGAAAGACAGACAGTGACAGAGAGACAGAAAGCCAGAAATCATCCCCCAGGGGGGATGACCACAATGCAATCCCTTCTCCTCCATTCTCCTCTCGGGGTCTTGGGCATGCATGCACACACGCCCGGTGTGAATTTAAGTCACTGGGTCTAGGACTCGAACCATGGTCAACTACATGAGAGTCCAGTGACATAGCCATTATGCTAACTGCTGGTTCCTAAATTTTAAACGAATTTGTACTAAACTATAGATCAGAAGATCAAATGATGTCTTTAATATTACATGTTATAATCCATAAACATGGTATGTCTATTTTCATCTTTTTTTGACCACTGTTTTATGACTAATTAGCTTTAATTATGTCATTATGCCTTCACTTTTCACGTTTTACATTAAATTTGTAGAATACTAACATTGCCAAAATAATTATTATTTTCTAATATTAAATAACATTAGATAGTTTGCATCAGTTTTGGAGCAATGAATAATGAACTTTTGAGGCTACGGTATATACTTTCACCACTTATCCCTGTTTTGATTTTAAAAGGTACAAAAAGTTATTATAGACATGAGAAAATTCACTACTAAATAGTATATTCTGATAGAGAAAGTGATGTGGATCAATCTTATATCACTTTCCATGCATATAGAATGTAAGGCATGAGAAAATTTGTGGAATGAAAGCTGGTGAATTTTTCTTCCATTCAATTTTATATTTAAAAATTGCAATTCTTACTTTCATGAAAAAAGAGATTCCACTTTATTTCAAGGAGCACAAGATGTCTATATCCATATCTTCTTTAATAGCCAGAAATTATATAACAGAATATTGATTTAGTCATGAACATATGAATAAAAGAATGCCTTGTGGTCAAGGAGGTAATCTTGTTACTTTCCAGAAATTATTTCTGAAACCTATTATCCTGTGCTTCCCCCCAATTTCATTTAGCAGTGGCTATTAAATCAGAGTTTGAATTTTTAGTTGTTATCACAAAATTCATCTCAAATACATAGGTAAGCCTGAGTATGCTCCTGGAAGAGTTACCTTAAAATTATGTGTATTAAAAAGTAATCTACTCTATGTATTTTATTCTTAAAATCCTGAGGCTAGCAGGTGGCATGATGATTAAAGTGCTGGATCCCACATGGCTGACTTAGCAGCTCAAGTCCTGGACCTAGTGACTTGAAAAACACACCAGGCACATGGACACACATGCTCAAAATCCTGAAAGAAGAATGGAGAAAAAGGTATTGTGATAGGCAATTCCTCTGAGGGATAATTTCTCACTTTCCCTCTCTCTCTGTCTCTCTCTGGCAAGCACGTGAGTCCTGTGGAAAAAATATTTTAAAACAAAATTCTGAAGGATGCTCAGTAACTCAATATATGAGGACACTGAAAATGTTATCAGAAAATAGAATTAAAGAATTCATGTATTTTGATACAAAAAATGTATGCCTGATTTTCTCATGATACACATTTTTCATGCACTTTCTTGAAGACCTCTTGTATAGTCAGACTTATATTCTTCATCTAAATGGAGAGAATTAGCCATCTGGTACCTTGGCTTAGTTAGATCATGCTGCAGCAACAAGCCAACATTTCCATGGATTAACAAACAAAAGTGTTCTGTGCCTTGCTCCTTTGCAAAGATTGAAAATTATGCTTTCTTGTATTATTAAATCTGAACTTAAATCATTTAAAAAAGTTATCAGAGGATTCTGTGAGAAGCATTTCAAATAATCATTGCAATCCTCTTGTCATTAAAATCTAGAGAAATATTGGTAGCTATTACTTCTCATCAGATTTCAATTAAAAAAAAAAAGACTTTTACACCTGAAACCAATCAGACTTATTACAATTGTCTTTATTTCACAGATGAGGAAATTAAAGGCTAGAAATTGAATAACTTGGCCAAATCCCCATAGTTAGCTACTAGAACCATGACTAAAACTCATGTCTCCTGGTCCAAAGTTCCCTTCCTTAACCATTCCTTGGGTATTGATAGAGTGGGCTTGAAGATTGAACTTAATCTCCCATTTAAGAATGGAGACTACATGACATATGTCATGTAGTCTACTGGTATCACAGTCTTTTTGTCTTTCCTTGTCTGCCACTTCCTGTTAATGATCTCTTGAAGATAGAACTTAATCTCCCATTTAAGAATGAATTAAATATGTCATGTAGTCTACTGGTATCACAGTCTTTTGTCTTTTCCTTGTCTGCCACTTCCTGTTAATGATCTCGTAGTTAAAATGACTTGTGGGTGGGAACTAGCAGTTAGCGTAAATGGCTCTATCACTGGACTCCCACGTAGTCGAC